>NC_055964.1:16094528-16372028 GCF_018492685.1 Alosa sapidissima
GTAATTAATTAATAATATACAGGGAAAATTAATTGCAATATATCACAGAATAAAATCACAACACTGTATAGTAAAATGTAAAGAATCGCAATAATTTTGTATAATGTGGCTCAAATATCATGATGAATCGTCACATTTTAGGCAATTATCACCTCTATACATCACACATCACATACATACATCACAAGAATCTATTGGTGTGAAAGTAACTAAACGTGTTGATTGTTTGTCTGTGTTCATGAATCCCACTTCATCATAGACATAGTCTATGTGCGAGTGAATGGATGGGGCCACATCTGCTGTAGGATCCCGTCTGACAGCAGCGGACTCTCTGGGGAGGCTAGTAATGATTGGGGCGTTGATAGGTGAGCTCCCACACTGACATACTCCCAATACAACACCCCCCTAAAAGCTGTGTGTGTGTGTGTGTGTGTGTCAGAGGATGAAGCCCCTGAATCAGCAGCAGAGTTCTGTCAAGTATTTCCTGTTTACCAGTGTCTAGGAAGAAAAATAAGAGGGTTAAGTAACCCAGTAGCATCCTTGTATGTGCATGCACTTGTCTTTTTTATTGATTTTTCTTTTTACATAGGTCTGGATGAAAGGAAGCCCATTCTCTGATCCAGCCTAAGTAATTTTGTTAAAACGGAGCAACTGGAGGGAGACGTTTATGACTGAGTGGTATATAATTGCATAAGTAACGCTTGATTGATTTTTGTCAGAGCACACTCTAATCAGAGCAATGTGCGATACTGCCGGTCTTCATCAATGAGAGGAACAATGCTGAGACGCGATAGAAATTACAAGCCAAAAGGAATTCTCTAATGTCCAGTCAGACATTTTTATCTTTCTTATAGGCTGAAATACATACAGAATTCTTACTTTCCTGGCTAATATAGCCTACTTTTGTAATGATCATTCATTCTTCTCTTGGGTGTAGGCTACTGTATGGGATAGAATGCAACCCATGTTGTACAGGATAGAATACAATCTTGCTTTAGTTTAAGATGAACTTAACCTATATTATTATTGTGGTTTTGTTATTGTTATTGTGTTGCACAAATGGAAGATGGAACGCATTATAACAAAAGGCTTGTTGTGTAAAAAGCATGCTTAAATCAAGTTAGCTTTATCTCAGCTAATGACCTGAAGGGTCAATGTGAAAGGCTAACTCATGTAAATAGCTTCTCTGTCTGATAGTCACGGTCATTCACAAATCTGTCTCCCCCATAAATACAGGAACTAAAAGTGTATGAAGACAGTGAATGCGCTTAGTCTATTTGGTGGTAAAATCATAAAAACATGAAACGTCTAGCAGCCTACAACACATATGCGAGAGAATGGTCAAAAGAGCTCCAAGTAATCCAGGGTACTGAGCAGAAGTCCTTTTCCAGACAGGGCTGGGTCGCCCAGGGAGGAGATGAGCCCTCACGCGGGAGCAAGGGGGCTCATGCCAGGAACAGATGCTGTGATGATCACGTCACTGATCCCTACACACCCACCTCCCTTTGGACTTAAAATCTCCCTTGAAAAACCAGCATAATTTCTGTGCAACCACCGGCTTTTTTTATTTTTATTACCACCGGCTTCCCAGAACCGCCAGTTAACAATTGTAGCCAGTCGCGTTACCAAAAAGGCTACCCCAATCCTGCTGATCTTTCCCACTGCAAGACATTAAAATAAATGTAGGCTACAAATAACCAACGTCTCTGACATCTGCAAATTCCTTGACTCATAAATCATGCTGTGGAGCCTTTCCTTGTTCAATCCTCTTCTCCCACCCCATGGCCTGCGCATGGCTGCCTAGCAACAACACGGGCACCGCTGCAACATCAGCACCACTCTCCTTCACACCATGGTCAGGACGTAGCCAGGGATTTAACTAATTGCCATCTGCATTCAACCTAATGTTCGCTGTTCGTATCATATTGCATGGGAGATCAATCTTGGTTTGCAACATAGGCTAAATGCACTTAGGTCTATGTCTTCGCCGACAATGCGCTACTTGCATCACCAGAGTGATGTGCTTCATACATTTAAGCACACGATGTTCGTTTTGCAGCTATATGCCCTCGTTCTCACAAGGATCATCTTGTTTCAGTGAAGCACATAAGATAAATAAGATTCCTAAAGATTTAATCGTTGACTAGGCCTATTAATAATGTCTAGTCCTGCACGCTTTGATGGAGCTCTCTGTCATTCAGCCCTCTAGCTGAATTAGAACAATTCAATAGCATTAAACCCGTGTGTTAACACACAACAAAGATCACTACAACATTGCCTACAGGCCTCCAAACCTATTTAATAGATACCTGGCGTTATTTAGGCCTGGGACAATTAGCCCTTCTAACCTCCAACACAAGCAGGATATGATTAGTGAACACAAGCCATCCAAAAATTTGTCTATTTTCTATTTCATAGATAGGGTCAATGAGACATTCGTTCAGCGTTTTGTCCAGCTTCACGTCATGGTCTTTGCATGGATGTTCAAGATTGACTTCCTTCCCACCTACGATGGGAGGTGTAGGCTTGTGCAAAGCACCATTTTGTGATATTAAACCTTGTGACTGAATGGCAATGTGTAGATTAGGCTACAATACTGACAATACATTTCAAGAAAATTTCCTTCTATATATCTAAACGGATATCCTATTATAGCAAATTTCCACTTCAAATAAAATGTGCGATAAACATAATCTGCACTTTGCAATTTTATGCGCAGCTTGTGCTGTACAAAATAAAATCAGCTTTGTAAACACCTTACCTTACAGCATTCTCCAACGCCTTGTCCTCTGAGCATATAGCTGCTTTTAGACTACGCCTATGTTTAAGAAAATAATAGGCAGTTCTAAATTATATAGAACAGTGCATTGATAAAATAAAAAGTTCGGAAATAATATTGTATTTCAAAATAATAAGTTGCTATATCCCTCTTGATTCCTGATATTTTAATGTCTCCCGCTCGCTGCACATCCCCTGTTTGTCGTCGTTCATTGCAGCCTAGTCCAGCCCACCGCCACGCCTGCCAACGCTTTGACCTGCGTGTATCCCTGAACCAAACATCCACCGCATCTCCGTCCTTCAGCTATCACTATCAAGAAATGGCTACAGTAACATCATTACGAAATTTCTGCATTTCCCCTCACACGCTTGTTGTCCCAGAGCACATAAAATGGATATGCAATGACATGCAGTTGTCTTGACAAGATAAATATTTCACGTAGGCTATCAGAACCTTGCAGTGGTGTCTATGAGTACCGTATTACAAATAGCTCCCCCATCTGGTCTTCTGATGTACTGCTACTGTAAAAAAAGGAAAGGTGACATCTCAACTTACATGCTAGTGAGGTTTATTATGGGGTTTTCCACCCACCTAAAAAAATAGGTATATCCATCACCAAAATTGTTTTGTATATTGTTATTAAAATAATTTATAAGTTCCCATACTTAGAAACATCCCGTGTCCATTTCATATCCCAGTGTATTAATATCATAAACACAAATAAAACAGTGTTTTTGTGAAAGCAAATGTTTGTTATACACCATCCCAAGACCTTAAACCCTCACTTTGGAAAGGACAAGGTACAGAAACATACACAAGGCAGACACGACTAGCAAGCAATGTTACACTGTCTTCCAATAAATGGTTAAAAAAAAATATTCACAAAAACATGAAGCGCAGGGATTCTAATGAGCCTGAGGCTGAAGGTGAAGCTGAAGCTGAGGCTGGATCTGAAGTTGAGCTGTAAGATCTGGGTGAGTGGAACACGTGGGCTGAAGTGTGGCATGGTCCACTGGGGCAAACTGAACAATGTACTGGTAAGCAGATTTCACACAGTGCACCACCAAGCCACTAGGCTTTTGATCGTGAAACTGGAACCCTTCTGCAACAACTGGAGCAGATACAACTTCATTGGGCACAGTGCTGGACATGGAGTCCAGTATCTGAGAATGAGGTCAAGGTCAAGATGGGGAAGGAGTAGACATAAAATAGTACATTGTGTTAGTATGCTGTTGCTAAATCCTGACTTTTATACAGAGTGCACTTGGACTGCGCTTTATACACAGCTCACTTTTGACTGCAGTGAGACGTTTTGGATAATCGTGATGTAGTTCACAAGTAATTGTAAATGTAAAATTGCTCAATGATGCCCTGAAGGTCATCAAGTGCACTGCACATATGCACAACTTCAAATCTATGTGTGCAGTTCCATTTAAATCATAAGATAAGTGACTTGCCTTCTGGATTTAACTTATGTTACCTTTTGAATCCCATTGCATATTCACAACGCGCTGAAGTAAATATGACTATATCTGACATTAGGAAAACCAACCTCATCCACAGTCCAAACAGCAGAGAGTCTATCTTCTGTATCTGGTAGGCCTAGACTGTTTCCACTTTCAATGATGTTGTCTGGAGTTTCTCGGTCCTTTGTTGAAACAATCGCAAGACATTTTTGTAAAGAATAATATCCTCAGGTAAAAATAGGTTAAAATAGCAGGCATGTTCAAGTTACGTTTCCTACAAATTTAAATGATAATCTGTGCAGGCAGTATCGGTAGACAGGACCATTTTCAGCACATTAATTCTGTCTGTAAAATTATTTGTATTTGAATTGCTGACATACAGGTATGACATATTTATAACAAGAATTATATTTAAGCACGTTATTTCAAAGATTACATTTGAAAGTTGGCAAATGTAGAATACAGTGGTGAATGCTAGTAAGGGTTCCAAGTCGTGGATAACAAACCATTAGGCCTAGCCTAGGCCTAGCCTACTCTTTAAGTTCCAAAATGAGAGCATATTAAACTTCAAAATTAAACCGTTGTTAGAACTACATTTCCAAGACTCCAACACTATTCATTACTGAAGGAGGGGTCTGCCAATATCAGTTACACTCACACAAGTGTCCCGGAGCACATCAGTCAATAGTCTGATGTATTCAGTGGCTGCCTTCAGCATGTCCACTTTACTGGGCTTGCGGCCAAGTGGCATCACTGGCACTATGCGCTTCAGGTGAGAGAACATGGCGTTTAGGCTCTTCACCTGAGACAAGAGAGAAAGTCAGTCAACAGTAACAGAGTATTAGGCAGTCAAAGCCATGCTGTGGCAAACAATGCATGATTTGGCCTTACATGACCATTTTTAGCATTGTTACCATGCATCAGCATTTTATCAGAACTTCTTGGTTATATTACAGAAACATCCTATGTACATGCCTCGCTTAGTTCGTTGATATATCCAGTATCAGATGGCAAGCGCGACATTGCTACATTTAGCATCAAAATCAAATGGGGTAGGCCTATAGGCTAATCTCTGAAAGCTGCGCAACACACCTGAGAGATACTGGCTAATTTATAGTTTTGGGCTGATGAATTAACAGACATGCACACTTACCCTTAATCGTTCCTTGGCATTAGCCAGCTGTCTTTTCTTGACGGCTTCATCCCTGTCCTCAGCGGTAATGTAAACGCCGCCGTTCGTGCGCTTTAATTTAACAATATTTACATGAACAGGAAGCAATGGCTCACCAGTCTCTTGCAACATAATATTACCCATTAACTCACGCTCAGGAACATTCATTAAAATGGCCTTAATCTTTCTGCCAGACATATTAATCTGTTGTGAATGCTGATGTTAACGCACACAATGTTTAAAGACACAACTGACGTTTGGAACTTCGTGTCGTTAACTCCGCAAAACGCACTTTAGACCAGTAGACAACTGAATTGACGGTGAGTCATTAAGCTAAATCACACTTACAGGTGTATGCACCCTACAACCCCTTAGTTGCCTCATTAACATCACCAAAGCTGTGGGCCTACACAGACATTTTTAAATACAGCATTGTGTAGGAATGTATTTCATCCTCTAGATGTCAGGGTTTGGGCGCAAACAGATTGAAATGACTGGGCCCTCTCATGAGTTTATAGGCTCACATTTAAGTATAAGTATATATACTCTTTTGATCCCGTGAGGGAAATTTGGTCTCTGCATTTATCCCAATCCGTGAATTAGTGAAACACACTCAGCACAAAGTGAAGTGAAGCACACACTAATCCCGGCGCAGTGAGCTGCCTGCAACAACAGCGGCGCTCGGGGAGCAGTAAAGGGTTAATTGCCTTGCTCAAGGGCACTTCAGGCGTGTCTACTGGTCGGGGTTCGAACCGGCAACCCTCCGGTAACAAGTCCGAAGCGCTAACCAGTAGACCTCCACTGTTTCATTCACACTGGTTTACAGTTCATACAACTACCAACCACATGTGAAAATAAACAATAGTGAGTCACCATTTTTACCAGTGGAATTTGTGAGTAGCCTATGGGTGATAGAATTTAGCTCCCTACCTCACCCTACACTTTGTCTTTTGCTAGGTTTTGAGTTTTATTATCACTTTTATCCACTCATGAACAAAGCAGCCCATAGGAAAGGACACATCTAAATGATCAGTTGTCTATTCTATTTCTCCCTGACATAATTGAGCTCAATTTACCATCAATAATGTTGACCATTTCCTGGTATTTCTTTTAATATCTTGATAAATAGCCCTTCTATTGTCTAAACCCAAAATACTCTTTTTTCCTGGGGGGTAGGAGAATCAGGAGGAGAAAGAAAGAACATTTCAGTAGGTTTAAATGTCAGGCTTTTCACATTTTCAAACTTTCTAAATTTTATGTACACCTGTAGGCCTCTTGAGATCTCAAGTTATAAATAGCTAATCCTTTAATACCCGCATCATGGATTACACTTACCCTAGACCTTTCTGTGCTCCACTGAGCTAAGACAGTGAATGGAAGCTGTAAAAGTGAGCTGAGAGCTGAGACTTTTAATGTGTGAGGTGTGTATTTATCAGTGACAAAGATGCTAAGATGCAGCCTATCAAAGCATTGTGCACGTGTGTGTGTGTGTGTGTGTGTGTGTGTGTGTGTGTGTGTTTGTGTTTGTATGTGCGTGCACACGTGGGTGTGACCCCTTTCATGTAAGGCAAACCCCAATTCCACAATGCTTTTTATAGCTGACCCTTATACTAAAAAAAGGTCTACTTCAACTCACAAACAGACCCGCAACCTCAGGTGAGCTGAGGGCTTCTACTGTAATGGCTTCAAGAAGAAATGGTTGCTTAAAAAATGATGTTGAAGGACAAATGGTACAATAGGGTTATAAGGACCAGTGTAAGCTCTTCAACTGCACCACATGTTCATTATAAACTGAATCAGTCATGTCATCAACCTCTTTTGAAGCACATAAATGTCAGAACTCCAGGTTCCCTCATCTCTAACCCCTAACACTGTCATTATTGTAAGTCTTAGTGTAGGTCAGTCTTCAGTGAAGAAAAAAAATGAAAATAGAAAAAGGGGATATAAAAGATTATTACAGGTTAGCATAACCTTTAAAGACTAGATGGTATTTCACTGGATTATTATTAAAATTGTGTTTTCACAGGCACACCATTATTGTACTTAATTGGTCTTTATAGTTGGAGTGAAGTTGGAGTAAAGTATTTAGTACAGAAAATGACTGTGTGGTTCAGGCCTTCTGGGAATATTAGGGGCCGCCCCCGTGATTACGTTGTTTTTCCAACTGCCGGAGTCCATGTGCTTTGCCGTCGGAATGTGTGAAAAACATGGACGCCACAACAAAGGTTAAAACATACGCTTATTAAAAACAACTGTATTTGCTTAGTATGGTGTAAGATGCTTGTGAAAGAAGGATATGCAGCTTTCAAGTGACAAAAACAGAAAGTTCACATTAAAATGGTTGGACATGCAAGTCCACATGGACTACAATAACGTGATGACAAAAGTGACGACAAGCCCACAACTGAGGTGACGTCCACAATTACATTTTCACTGGGAAAAATGTTTTTCCTATTTGCATTACACACTGTCTTGAATATAGACATTGAGTATTGGGCCTGCATGCTCCCTGGTTCAGATACAAAGAGGCTGAGGTGTGTTCAGTGAAATGACTGTGCTGACTGTGGACTTAAGAAACATGATCAGTTACCTCCTCGTGTGCTGGAGAGGAAGGTTGTGTCCTCAATGCAATCACTGAATGACACTGAAATTCCCAGCATCTACTGGCTTAGAGGTGTTTGGCCTGTCCTCATCTTTGTACCAAGATTCCAACTATGTGAAGACAAGTCTTCTGTTATTTGAAAGTTGTATTTTATGTCAATCACAGGGGGTCTTCATAGCCTCCGAACACTTAAATTAATATGTACATCCTAAACATTATTTATGGTTGACAACATTATCAATACATAGGTTGGGTTCCTGGGACTGTAGCTAGTAGCAAACTAGATGTACCGCAGAGCGGTACAAAATATGACCGCCGCCCAGTCCAGCACGTTTTCCACAAAAATAAGTCACGCTGAAAGGCATATATGATTCTAACTGTCTCACTGAATTGCATTAAACACACTCAATTCTCACTGGTATCTGCTAGACAACCACCTAGCAGATACCAGTGAGAGTAGTACCAAGTACCAAAACATGATTAGTTCATAGATTTCACATGTAATATACATTTTATACAA
Source organism: Alosa sapidissima (assembly GCF_018492685.1). Taxonomy (NCBI): domain Eukaryota; kingdom Metazoa; phylum Chordata; class Actinopteri; order Clupeiformes; family Clupeidae; genus Alosa; species Alosa sapidissima. The sequence continues at coordinate 16,103,067 of NC_055964.1, forward strand.
CCCCACCCCCATCTTGCCTGTTCATAATTCTGAGAAATTCTTGAATTGTGTGCATGTACATGTTTATGTTTATGTGTGTGTGGGTGTGTGGGTGGGTGTGTGTGCATGCATGTGCATGTGCTTGTGTGTTTGCCTGTTTATGTGCCTGTGTGTGTGCATGTGCATGCATGCGTATATATGTCTACTGTGTGAGTATGTGTCATGCGTACGAAAACTGTGTCTGCCCTACCCTCCTTTTGGGGGGTCCAGTCCAGCAGGGGGGCTACAGATCAAAACGAAAAGTGATGGTTCCATGCTATCCATGTGGGGTTACATGCCCACCAAGTTTCGTGTACCCCGGTCTTTCAGTGTCCCGGGAATCCTTGTTGGTGTACGGTCACTAAATGTACACATAAATTATTTTATTGTAAGGCCCCCCATGAACGAAAGTCCACGAAACTTGGCATGCATTCGGAGGGTGTTATAATGATCCTACACTTTCATTTCGTGCAGTTTTGACCATGTCAGCCAGAGATATTGTGATGAAAACACCTAATGTTTTGCTTTTTCATTTTTAACTAGGTGGCTATACATGAAATAAGTAGTAATATAATAAGGTAATGGGATAGGTTGACATGCCCCCTTAAGACCAACATACAAAAAAAAGGTAGACCACCTAGGCCCTACGGTTCTCGAGATATTCACAGAAAACTGTCTCCGGCCACCTACAGGCCAGTTGGTGTATAGTAACATAAATTAATTTATTGTGTGGCCCCCCATGAACGGAATTCCACGAAACTTGGCGTGCATTCAGAGGGTGTCATAATGATCCTACACTTCCAATTTCGTGCAGTTTTGACTATGTTAGGTCACAGATACCTGCGATTACAACACCTGATTTTTACTTTTTTGTGTTTAACTAGGTGGCGCTATACATGAAATGAGTGGTTATGGAATGGGTTGACATGGCCCTTTAAAATCAACATACAAAAAAAAAAAGGTCCTCCTAAACCCTACGGTTCTCGAGATATTGACAGAAAACTGTGTCTGCCCTACCCTCCTTTCGGGGGGTCCAGTCCAGCGGGGGGGCTACAGATCAAAACGAAAACAGGAGGTTCCATGCTATCCATGTGGGGTTACATATCCGGCGAAAACCCAGAAACAGCGAAGGAATAACCAGACCTGCATAGGGCTTCTTTAACTTTAATTCATTTATAGTCATGGTTTGTATATTTATGGATTTTCTTTATTTTCATTATTTAAATATTTGACAATATTTGATATTGTTATTGTTACCATCAGCATTATACTTTTTTGCTTAAAGCTGCAGTTGGCAAGTCTGACAGATTGAGGGGACTTATCCAAAATGTATAATGTTTGCAACTCTCATGCCCCTCCCCCACTACCACCGAGCACCCTCTCATCGAGTTTCTGCTTGTCAGTGCGCACCAGACTGCACCAAACTGTGATTGACAGTCAGATCTCACACAGCCCTGCTCTGATTGGACCAGAAGAACCGGGAGCTGTAAAACAAATAACAGGCTCTAGGTGGAGGTAGAAGTAGAAAGCAGAAAACCTGCTAATTTATGTTGTTCTGTCGGAGCATGGTGTCGGTTTCAGTGAATATGATCAAAAAAATCTTGCCAACTGCAGCTTTAATGTAGGCTTTTTTAACAAACAACTGTCAATTTTTAACTAGGCTATTCTGTAAGTAGCTTTGGACAAAAGTGTCTGCTAACCATAGCCATAATTATTCTACTTTATGTCTATTATGTTTTTTAATTATTCCATTTTATTTATTAAAACTACTTTAAAACTATGCCCTTTTATGCTTTTATTATTGTTTGTTTTTGTAATGCACATTGAATTAGGCCTATCCCTGTGTATGAAATGCACTACATAAATCAACTTGCCTTTCCTTGACTTGCTTAATACAATTTAATAATTTTGCTGTGCTAAAATTCCATTTGAAATTTAGTTTCATTATTGTGTTGATGTATCTAGATTTCAATCCACTTTTACAAATGGAAGTAGAATGACATTAAATTCTGTTGACAAGCAAAACAACTCAAAGCCAAACAACTAAAAGAATAGATAGGCTACTTGCTGCTCTGAAGGCCTTACACAGATTAATGGGTTCAGATATTTGGGCAGACATAGAGACTGTAAGAAAATGTATGTTACTGTAACTGTAAACGCCTTATACAGTTATAGTAGTATAATAGTTTAGCTGAGTAATTGTCTGTTGAGTTAAATTAACCCAACAACGAAGAAGAAGACACTTTTCTACCCTCCGCCACACCTCCCATGTGACCAATAGTCGTCAATGACTCCAATGACGCTAAAATGCTCCACACAAGTCACTTGGGAGATGCGTGAAGTTGTAGATGACTCAATGCCTGTGTGTTCATGAGTAGCCTCCGGAAAAGACCGAATATACTTCGGACGGAAATGGTTGTCTAGTGGTACGAAAGTTTAGTAAAGAAGCTGGCCCTTTAGAAAATTGAACACCTTCATTTATCACACAGGGAAAGAAGGGCATTGCCACGATGATAGCCTCGCATCTCCTGGCGTACTACTTCACAGAGCTCCACCATGACCAAGTACAAAAAGTAAGTAGCTAGCTAACTAATGCTGGCTGATTAAGTAAATCAACTAACTCAACTAAGGGTAACATTTATCATTTGTGTGTGACTGTGGTCATGGGTCCGACTTCATGTAGGGTAAGTTAGCTTACTGTAGGGTAGCTTACTTGAGATAGCTAACGTTATCTTTGCTGCGAATCATCGCCGGCAGCTAAAAAAAAATCTCAATTTTGCCTTGTTAGCTTAGCTAACGTTTAGGTGTGTTAAACGTGACTAAGCTGGCTGGTGTGCTCTCTCACAAATGTACACGTGTTAATTAATTAACGTCAACGTTAGTGATAATGTTTCCTGCATCACTTCACTTAACTGGGAACTTGGCTGTCGTGTTTCACATCAGTAGCCTAACTTTGGCCATGTAAGTTATGTCAGTGGCTATAATTTGTTCTCATCACAGTCCCTGAAACTCATCTAACTTGACTGTAATTATGATGCCCACTATTTCTCTTACTAATTTCGCTGTTTCATCCTTAAATTATGAACTAACTTATGTTTACTAACCATGTCACATTCGGTTTCTGTATAGTCTGTGAGCTAATGTTACGTCAGGAGAGGAATAGTTCCGCGTTTTTGGCATCAAAAATGTAATTGCTTGCTCTCCAGGTGTCTCGCTAAACAGGGAAATAGAAATAGCTACTACCGTATAGGTCTCCATGAGTTTGAAATAAACTCGATGAAATCGTAGTCGTTTACATCACATTTGGAGTATGTGTAGATAGCTAAATTAGTTTTGGTGGATAAACCATAGCATATTATATTGCTGTGCCATTACACTACGACCTGATTGCACGGGCTCTTGCAAGCTGTAACATGAGCCTTGTTCTACCATAAGCGAACATCACGAGTGGTGTTCAGTGCCTTCCAACTTGTTCCAGTGCCGCGTCTGATCCTCCACGCTGAAATTACTCGGCTAGTTGAATGAAAGGAGTCAGACGCTCAAGATAAAAAGGTTGTTTGGTGAACTAATGAGCCAACACTTTGACTAATTCAGGGCTGAACTGGGTGACCCGTAGAGGTCTGTTCATTCGTACAGATGTCGTTTGCCTTCCAACAATAGGCCCAAGTGTCATGTCTTCTGTGGCCACTGCTGTAGCATACGCCAGAGGTCAGTGCAGCCTACAGAGCTCTTGAAGCTCATCTGTCTTCACATAGTGCTCTCCATTTTCTGCAAAATTAGGTCTTCTGGCCCTCTGTTAGTCTTTTTGGATGTTAGAGTGGGTAGCACTTGTTATTCCCACTAATTTAATTCAACTTGTGGACTTCCATTGCAGCTCCTGTAGTTTGCAGTGCTTTTGATAACAACAATAGTCCTAGTTGCATGATTCTGGCTTTATCTTTGATGACGAATGAGCTACAGACTACTGTATGATGTACTGTGATAGGTTGCACATTCATTATCTTTATTTGTATCAATGAACACCATGTACAAGGCGGGATTGTGATGCAGATCTGTGGTCAAATCATTTTGCCCTCTCTTTGTCATCACTCTGATAATTTGCTTAGTTGATTCGGTGGCTCTTAGGGGTTTAACGCCAAGGTGACTCTCTGTCACTGGTTTTGCTTTATGGTTTTGTTGCTATTGTGAGACAATACAATAAGTGCACACTTAAATGTGATTCTTTGTTACAATTTTTTTCTATGCAGGTATGTATGTTGGCACAGAAAGTCCTTCTGCAGTGTCCTTTGTGTGATGTACAGTAGTGGTATGCTGTGTGGTATAGGTTATATTGTCAGTAGCCATGGCTGATCAAATTTCTTCTTTCATGCTGCTGACCGTGTCACTATGCAAGAGAGTATTTATGTCTGGCCCAGAGCAGTATATCATTTGAAGATGTGAGCCCAGTCCAAGCCTCCCAAGCCTTCCTAGTGACATGTAATACTGACAGCCGGGTGGCTACCTTGTGAGTTTCACAACACCCTCATGGGGACTGTGACATTTTGCTCCCCTGTGGAATCAATTAAGGGGAAGTGTGAAAACATATACAGACCTGGTTGGAGAGAAGTCTTTTCAGTTAATTGCAGGTCATATAGGCCTAAATAATTATGACCGCCGCGCAGCGAAGCGGTGGTCATATAGGTTTAGTCAGATTTAAAAAAAAAAAATTTTTTTTTTTTTTTTTTTCGCATGTCCAAATTTCCGTCAAGGATTCCCGGGACACTGAAAGACCGGGGTAGACGAAACTTGGTGGGCATGTAACCCCATATGCAGGCTTGGAATTTCACCATTCTGGGGGCAAGGCCACTTGGCCTTCAGTTGGGCATATTTGGTGGGGGGCACAAAGGCCACATGTCAGGGCACCAAGGCCAAAGTTAACTATACAGTAGTAGGCTATAACAATGATCAAAGTTTAGCCTATTCACTGCAGTAGACCTGCATCACTGTATGAAACATTATAAAAACATGAAATGAAAACATGACATATTACATAGAACTGTAAATCATCTGACTATCTAGGCTATATATAACATTTATTTTATATTTGGCCTGTTATGAAATCATGTATTGAACAATTTAATCACAGCTCAGCTTTAAGAAACTCAAATAGCCTAGATGCATGCTTAGCATTTTGTCATCATTAAGGCTACTTTCACAAATTCTTAGTCAGCTGTACTGATTTACCAATATCTAGGCGATATTTGTAACATTTATTTTGTATTTGGCCCGTTATGAAATCATGTGGAACAATTTAAACACATTGTAAAACTTAAAGCCCAAATTTGGAGACATCCATGTATGTCGAACTTTACTGCAAATTCAAAATTGGATTACTGGAACGGCTAACTGTACAGGGGACTGCTTTACACCTTTGTGTTCGGTAAGGTCTCCTGTTTATTCTGATATATGGTTTGTCGTGTTAAAAGAAGGGTTCGTAAAGTATTCCACCGAGATGAATGGGTAGGGAGATCATGGGACGCAAAACCTTCAGTAGAATGTATGATTAAATTGAATTATATTATTTACTTTTCTCGCGAACCGTTCAACACAGCAATTATCGGCTAACATCGTTTAAAACGGGGGTCTCAAACTCAAATGAGCTGGGGGCCAATTCTGCCAACGTCATCTGATTGGAGGGCCGGCTGAAAATGCAATGTTCTTTTTTTCAAATACCACACAAAACTGCAAACAGAAAGTGCAAGTGTTTTTATCTAGTTTTAGACACCTGTGCTAGCAACCTTAGCTTATAAATAAAATAATGATAAAATAAATATTAATACAAATTATAAAATAAATGAAAAACATAAAAAACAGGTATGTGTGTGTGTTTCACATTCATATTGCGGGTGACTTTGTAGTTCTTTAGAGCCCTATTTCTACTAGCCCTGATGTCTGTACCACATCCATTACGGACACTATCATCACGATTACCACTGCAACCTCCAAGCTATGTTGGGCAGAGGGTCGAAACAAGCATGGTATGCTTAGTGGACACCGTTGTATACACGCACCTCCATTCACAGACGCACCGTGAATATCACTGTCATAGACGATCGAAAGGATATTCTCCTTCAGAATTAGAATAGGTGAATAACATAGCTTACCTAAGACTTCATCACACGTGAACGTTTTTCAACATTTGGTGTAGGCCTGGCTATTTCTGCTTAATTTCTGCTTCAATTTCTGCAACACTATGGCCTGCATCGCTTCCGCGTCATTACAAATGCACGTCTTTGTGTTTCTCGCGTGTAATACAAGTATTTCCTGAAAACTTTGCGCAGCGATTTTGGGTTTGAATCAAGCTCTGGATGTCTTGCACATAGTGGAGCAGAGTAGGCCTACAAATGAGATTTGTCACCGTACCTGGATCTATCGTCTATTTTAATCAGTATCGTTGTTTGTCGCAATTAATAGCCTCAAGGGCCGGATTACATTATTATTTTGTCATTCGTCGCGGGCCGGAATTGGGCAGGACGCGGGCCGGGTGTTTGAGACCCCTGGTTTAAAAGCTGAGAAAAAGCTCTTTCATGTGATACTTGTGATGTCTGTGTGATGAATAGGCTACTTCGCGAGTAGTTCAACTGAGAATGGGTGAATTTGGACGCAATTTCTTTCTTGCGCTGTCACTTTCTCCACTGCGTAAAAGACTAAATAAATTTGCGCTGTAAATGCTAAGATTATTTTGACAGGCCACAGGCTAAATAAAATTGCTATTAGTAGAACGCAAAGCAGAATATTGAAAGAAGGGGGCACCAAGGCCACCGTGGCCTGTAAACCTCTGATTTTCAAAGGGGCCTCACGGCCAACGCAAGGGGCTACGACGGCCATGGTCTTGGTGGGCATGTAACCCCACATGGATAGCATGACACCAGCGTTTTTCGTTTTGATCTGTAGCCCCCCCTGCTGGGCTGCACCCCCCGAAAGGAGGGTAGGGCAGACACAGTTTTCTGTGAATATCTCGAGAACCGTAGGGCCTAGGAGGTCCACCTTTTTTTTGTATGTTGGTCTTAAGGGGGCATGTCAACCCATCCAATTACCACTTATTTCATGTATAGCGCCACCTAGTTAAAAATTAAAAAGCAAAAAATTAGGTGTTTTCATCACAATATCTCTGGCTGACATGGTCAAAACTGCACGAAATTGAAAGTGTAGGATTATTATTATGACACCCTCCGAATGCATGCCAAGTTTTGTGAACTTTCGTTCATGGGGGGCCTTACAATAAAATAATTTATGTGTACATTTAGTGACCGTACACCAACAAGGATTCCCGGGACACTGAAAGACCGGGGTACACAAAACTTGGTGGGCATGTAACCCCACATGGATAGCATGACACCAGCGTTTTTCGTTTTGATCTGTAGCCCCCCCGCTGTACTGCACCCCCCGAAAGGAGGGTAGAGCAGACACATTTTCTGTGAATATCTTGAGAACCGTAGGGCCTAGGATGACCAATTTTTTCTGTATGTTTTCCTCCAGGGGTCATGTTAACCCATTCCATGTGCACACATGTGCATAAACAGATACACACGCACACACATACATTCACAGTAATCATACGTATACACATACTCACACAGTAGACATATGTACGCATGCATGCACATGCACAAACACATATATGCAGGCAAACACACAAGCACGCACACACACACACACACACCCACACACATAAACATAAACGTGTACATGCACACAATTCAAGAATTTCTCAGAATTATGAACAGGCAAGATGGGGGTGGGGTTGTATAAAATCAATTTTACATGTGAAATCTATGAACTAATCATGTTTTGGTACTTGTTGTCTAGCAGATACCAGTGAGAATTAAGTGTGGATAATGCAATTTAGTGAGACAGTTAGAATCATATAGGCCTTTCAGCGTGATTTATTTTTGTGGAAAAAATGTGCTTGACTGGGCGGCGGTCATATTTTGTACCGCTCTGCGGTACATCTAGTTAATAATTCGGTCTAGGCCTATGTATGCTGTGTTAAAATTCAATATTATTATTGTTTGTAGCTACATTTACTTTTCATCTCCAAAGTCTGTCTTCAAGTGATGCATCTGTTAGACTATCTGTTTCCAAAACAGCAGCAAGTATTGTTTATCAACAGACATATCTGTGTGGCCTGTGATTAATTGAGCTAAGTCATGGAAAAGAAATCGCTCTGCAAACACCAGTTTTTTTCTTTGTACACACACCATACATGGCACAGTGATTATCAATAGAAAACTGATTCTGAGTATTCACTGAGGCCTTTGACTTCTAACCCCCCTTCCATACCCCTCCTTTTTTGTTTTCTTGCTAAGCGACCTTGGGTATCTTGAAAGGCACTCTATAAATCAAAGTTGTTATTATTATTATTATTATTATTATTATTATTATTATTATTATTAACATTTCACTGTCTTTCTTCAGGTTGACAAGTATCTGTACCACCTCCGTCTGTCTGAGGAGAATCTGATGGACGTATCATTGCGGTTCCGCCGTGAAATGGACCGCGGCCTGGGTCGGGACACGAGCCCCACAGCTGCTGTGAAGATGCTGCCCACATTTGTGCGCTCCACCCCTGATGGAACCGGTGAGGATTATCCTCCAATTTTATACTGTATTATTGCGATCAGGCCCATGAGACTTCCCTGTTCTCTTCCTCTCCCCTGGGCACTGTTAAACTTTAATGACCTTTAATGAGTCAACTAAAATGTTTCTTATGTTTAGCAACTCCTTGGAGGGGAAAAAAACTGGTAGATATTCAGACCATATGATTTGATGTGAAACTGATATGCACTGTTGTCAGTCTAAACATAGAATGATCTAAACTAGGGCTGGGACAACGCGTCGACGTAATCGATGACGTCGACGCAAAATATGAGCGTCGATTCGTCAAGCATAATGTGTGCTGCTAAATATTTTTAATTTTACACCTTCAGTGTTTTCCATACGTTGACTAATCTGGCTGGGCACCACGAAATCAAAACCGGCCACCACACATTGATGTTCTATGTTGTAGGCCCGCTGCTCCTCCTCATATACGCTCCTCCTCTGCATGTGCATTTAACAAAATATTCACGATTGTTGTTGCCACATAGAAGCATTGCATAGAACACAGTGGGCTAAATTGCTATTAAATCCGCTTAGCATCGTGACCATGCTGCGCTTGTTCAAAACTGCTGCATTAAAGTTAAAGTAAACTCTGCAACACAGTACATTGAGGAGACTAAACTAAGTTAAGTTACAGTATGCAATCAAGCAGTATCTCAGAGCTAACGTTAGAATACTGTTTGGATGTCAAGTTTAGCATGCTTACTTGCAGCTGCTTGTATTCGTTATTCATGCAGGACTCATTTTATTGACTCTGAATGTTTGCAAAATCCCGATGTAAATGGAAAAGTGTTTTCCAAGACTCAAAAGTACTTGTCCAAAGGAGAAGTACGAACCGTTATTTGAACTAACTACATTATGAATTGCATCCACACATCAGCAGCCTTTTAACTGTGTTAATGTTAATTGCAAGGATTCCCACATGAACGTCTTAAAATGACAGGCACTCAATTAGACATAGGCCTACACTACTGAACTTTATTGAATGCTACCTCTGACTAAGAATGCATTACTTTGCACTTGTATAGTCTTTTATTTTGGAATCTTAAGAGCAATAAACATATATTGCAATGTTAAAGAATTCATGTTTTTTCAATCAGATATGTAAATAAACACGTATAAGTTGCTATTAGTGAATTAATGGGGAGATAATCGATAATCGCATCGAAATCGATTCGGACTGAAAAAATGAATTTTTGGAACGATTAATCGATCCATCGACAAAATAATCGCTAGATTAATCGTTTAAAAAATAATCGTTTATCCCAGTCCTAATCTAAACCAGATGTGGGAGTTAGTTTGAATTTGTCCACTATGTATTTTGAGGTAATTTATTGTGAGAGCATTTCATTTGCTAACCAATAACTGCATTAGTTGATTTAAATATATAACGTTTAATTTTCAATTATTTAAAATGTTCAAATTAGGCAATATATTTATCTACTGAAAGGTTTGTCTGTTGAATATCTGAGATGTGAGATGTCAGTCCTGTTCTGAATATATATATATATATATATATGGGTCATTCCACGTCAATTCAACCAGGGCCCACGCACTTAGGGCTCAAAAAAATTACCAGGTGTACCTATGTTACCCAGGAGACGCACTGTAAAATTACTGTTATGTAAGATCAATACTTAATACTTTCCAAGATACAGCCAGTTTCACAGGGGGAGGGGGGTGTCGATTTTGTTCTGCCTCTTTTTTTTGTCAAAGTTCACAAGCCCACAGCGCAAGAACTAAACCATGCAGGAGGCTCAAATTTTGCATGCTGGTACATAAATAGGAATAGTATGTAGCAAAATCGTACTCAACATAGGCTCTTGATTTATTTTCCTTACTGAGATAAGTAGAAACACTCTCACAAAAAGCAATGAACAGAAAATAAATCCCTTCAGGGTCTGAACAGCAGACCCTACAAGTCTAAAAAATCATTTTGGTTCTCATTTTCAGAGCACCCAAACACCTTGTGGGAATATACAAAGATTTTTTTAATATTTTTTTCTTTATTCTCCATGATCTTTTCTTTTTAAAAACACCAATTTGACTTGTCTTATGCAAATCTTTTTTTTTTCACTTTCCACCCTGAACATGTGCACCATTGACATCAATATGTTTTGTATAGAGCTACCACGGGTTACTCTATACAACCACAGGTGGCAGTGTGGTGACTCTATATAAAACATTTTGATGTCAATGGGGCATTTTGCCCATGTTCAGGGTGGAAAATAAAAAAGAAATATTTGCATAAGACAAGTCAAATTGGTGTTTTCAAAAAGAAGGGATCATGGAGAATAAAGAAAAACATATTTAAAAAATCTTTGTATATTCCCACAAGGTGTTTGGGTGCTCTGAAAATGATAACCAAAATGATTTTTCAGACATGTGACGTCTGCTGTTCAGACCCTGAAGGGATTTATTTTCTGTTCATTGCTTTTTGTGAGAGTGTTTCTACTTATCTCAGGCTCTTGATTTATTTTCCTTACTATGTTGAGTACAAATATGTCTTCTGAAGGCTTAAACAGAGCCCAGCCAAAAACTCTAATAAAATTTGTATCAACTTTGAGGGACAGCTATGACAATGCAGGATTATCCAGACCAAACGTGACGATTTTGCTACATACTATTCCTATTTATGTACCAGAATGCACAATTTGAGCCTCCTACATGGTTTAGTTCTTGCGCTGTGGGCTTGTGAACTTTAACAAAAAAAAAGAGGCCGAACAAAATCGACCCCCCCCCCCCCCTGTAAAACTGGCTGTATCTTGGAAAGTATTGATCTTACATAAGAGTAATTTTACAGTGTGTTTCCTGGGTAACATGAGTACACCTGGTATTTTTTTCTGAATTTTGAGAGACCTAAGTGCGTGGGCCCTGGTTGAACTGACGTGGAATGACCCAAAGGTAATATCTTATGATTTATTTCAGATAAGTGTTCTTAACATACAAGCCAAAGCGAATTAACAGTCATTCAGCTCATTTGATTGTGTTGATTAATGAGACTTGGCTCCTTGTTTGGACAATTTTGCTTGAAATTTATGTCATTAGTTTTCTTCTATTTTCCTAACTATTGTGATTTTGCAGGCTCCTCCACACAAAATCATGCTCATTTCAATTGGCATCAGGTAGCTGCAAATAGTGTTCAAAATGGAAATAAAGCTCCCTCAATGGATGTCTCTATGCTGGCCCTGTGTCTCTGAGCTGTGCCCCTTGTGTCCTTAACTCGACCAACTGTCTTAATGAGAGCCTTCTCTCTCTGGTCTTTTGCCATCAGCCACAGCATGTTATTTTGTCATTTAGGACAAGCACTTTCCATGTTGAGTGAAGTAGTTAGATAGGCCTGCTGGGTGAGGGAGTCAAGAGTGGGGAAATTGTTGCAGACTAATGGCCAAAGTGGGTAACAGAAATGGTGCTAGACAGATGTCAGTAGCAACACTAGAGGCCAAAGCAGCCCTCTGAAGGAAATGGAAAGTCCAAGCCAAGCCTTTGTTTACACAGCCTGTTGACTGAAGTCATTATTGGCACGTTACAGTCCAGTTATTCAGATAGTACTGCCTGTTGGTCTGCACTGTGACGCAATAGCCTATACTCTGCTGTTTGCATAACCTAGGTTTGAATAAGATAGCATTGGCACTGGTCTGCAACAGCACAGTCACCAGATAGCCCATGCTCTGAGTCTGTACTCTGTTGAAAAGGCTTTCCAGGTGCTTCATGTGCTAAATGTAATGGTGCACTATCATGTCAGTTGTTTATTTGTTTATTTAACAAATTACACCCCTGGGTTAGCCTAGAAGTGAAAATGTGTGAACTTTTATTTATCTTCCATTTGTTAGTATTTGATCAATATAGCCTATACTTTGTCCAAATCTTAAGGGATTTTTATAGTTTCTTGATGGTTTCTCTTGAACATCAGCATGAAGTATTAATTCACTCCTTAGTAGCAACACTAGTACACCTTGGAACAAAACCATGCTCTGTATTGCTTATGCTAGGACAGTCCCATATCATCCATGGACTTGACTTGGTAGTTCATGATGTCTTTTGTCTATGTCTTTGTGTAGTCTAAGTGCTTTGAGAGGCCTTTTGGGCTAGAAAATTTGCTATATAATTAAATGTTTACTTACTTGCTTTACTTACTTTATTGCTAATGCAAACCTTATCAGACCACCACGAGGAAGTGAAAGAAATGTGAAGAATTTAATTAGATCCCAAGTACAATCAGCATAAAACATAAAAGACTTATTGTATCCCTGTGGGCAGACTCCCCACATCATATCAGAAAACTGTTTTGCACTTACCCCCCCATCACACATATTCTTGCTGCTGTGATCATCAACTTTAGAAGTTGTTATAAATCATTTTTTTTGTCATGTGGTTTTAATGGCATAGCCCTGTTCACAGAAGTGGTGGATGTGGCTTACTCAGAAACACCAGTGTGGATTGTCAAGGCAGGCAGAAATATCAGATATGATATTGAATCTCAAAAAGATCATGGTTCTTCCACAAGGATTTATTTTCACACTCAGTATTCTACAATGTGGAGAGTGGAACGTCCAAAAGCAGCATTTGGGTCTTTACAGAAATTCACCAGGCTGTATATAGGAAGGTTAAAAATGCTTCGTAGCAACTTAACCATGACAATTCTTAGGTATGCATACTTCAAAGGCTATAGTGTTTGAGTGGACATCTGAAACAAATGTAGTTTTTCACAATTTGTGTAAGGTTGAATATTTGTTTACAATATCTGAAGTGTTTTATTGTTTGTGAAGTGTTTATTATTGTTATTGTTTATTATTAACATCATTTAAGCTTACATGAACAATGAAATGGACAGAGAAAGAATCTAATGTGTCAAGAATATGTAATATTCATAGCAAACTTGAATCACATCCACATGGACACAATGGTGTGGATTGATCAGTCGGCTATTGTTTTCCCCGACTCCCTTATTTTCTCCAGAGCAAGGAGACTTCTTGGCACTTGACCTGGGCGGGACCAACTTCCGTGTTCTGCTGGTGAGGGTGTCTTCCAACAGCAAGAAGCAGGAAGTTGAGATGGAGAATCAGATCTACGCCATTCCTGAGGACCTGATGAGGGGTAGCGGCTCAGAGGTAAAGGGGATGCACGCACACACGCACACTTGGCTTTTCATTTCACATCCCACCCTATGAGTTTCTGCCTGAGCCACATCATTTGGCCTAAAGAGGGACATCATGAATTCACTTGAATGGCAAGACGTGTAAATGGCGTAATCACCCTACTAGCCATTTTGAGTCCTGAAAAGGCAATTGAGTGCTTCACTTGTCACAGAGACTAGAAGAAATGAACTGTAATCTCGGGGATGAATAGGAGTCTACCTTAATGTTCGAGAACAGAAACTCTCTCCATTGGAGTTCATTATAAATCACAGGTAGCCACTTCCTGTAACAACTTGCCGCTGGCTGCAAAAAAAGAGCACAATGTTTACTTTTTTTAGTCTCTGGCTCATGGGCTTGACCAAACCACCAGGTTGAAGTGCTTTGGGAACAGCTGAAAGAATGGCATTATGGAATTAATACGTGCAGTATAGCATGAATCCTTGGCTGCCATAATTTATTTAGCTGTTACCATAGTTTGCCTCAAGTAATGTAAGTGTAGAGTTACCTTTTTATTAACCTATTTGAAACCGCATGGATCTAAATCATTCAAATTATTCAATGACTCAGCATGAACTCCATTCAGGAAATTACCTTTTTAAATTATTATTAATATTATTATCAATCAGTTTCTATTTTTGTTGTTGTTGGAAATTGTCTTTTGTATATGTTTAAATAATAATGCTAAATAAATTGCAGCTTTTTGACCACATCGTTGAGTGTCTGGCCATATTCCTAGAGAAGCTGGGGATCAAAGACAAGAAGCTTCCACTGGGCTTTACATTCTCTTTCCCTTGTCAGCAGACCAAACTGGATGAGGTGAGCAGCAGTAACAGGGTGAAGGACTGGGGCTGCATGATTTAATCAAGTCAAATTCAAGGAAATTGGAAATCTCTGCCAACTTCACTGATCATGTGTTTTAATTTAGATATTGCATTAACTCATTGAGTGCCAAAAACGTAATAATACGTTTTTAGCTTTTTTTTTTTAAATTACGAAACTAGACACTCGAACACACCTTATATGTGATTTTGGGAACTCTGTGATGAATGGAAATGAAATATATGACTATCGAAAACTCATGAAACAGCACAATCTGGACATTTTATCTGGAAATTTTATCATAACTCGGTTGCCGCTTTGGGTCGAATCAGTGACTCATGCACGTCAGGTCAAAACCAGGCCATTTTCGTGGGTCTATCACTAGGTGGCAGTCTCGCCAGGTCTCGCTGATCACTTCCCGGAAAGTTTACACAAGTAAGTAACAGGCAACGTTATATCTCCATTTCTAGAAAAAAACAGCGATTTTGATGAAAACTAGCCACTGTTTAGCTTGGGATTTCTCAGGAACAGAGGGGTGTAGAAATACACGGTTTGCACCCACCGAGAGCTTAATGTCTCGCCTTTTAATCGAGCCATTGTATGTGTTCATAGCTATAACACAGAATATGCTGTGGCTGTACAAAAATCATCAACAATGGTCTAGATTGCTGGCACTCTAGGACAAAGCTCCCGAAAACAGCTTGGCATTCAATGAGTTAATGAAAGGAAGGTTTTAGTCCCTGTGAAGTACTTTAAGCAATGAGTTGCCCTTTAACATGACTTTCAATAACACATGGTGAAAATGTCTCTGATATTTACTGCTGTCAACAACAATGCCAGCCATTGTATTGTTCACAATACTTTCTTACTATTATTTTTTTCTAAAAATCTGCTTGACCTCCCCAGGTTGAGTAGAGTAGGAATTAAAACATCCAGAGTTCATGAATTTTCATTTAACGCTGATGACTTTGTGGAGCCTAATTGAAGCACAGATGAACGTAAATGGATGTCATAATAAGAAGTGGATAATTCTGAGAATTAGGGACTAGATAAGATAAGGTAATACTTTATTGTCTGTTACACAAGGTTACAGAAAATTGTCTTTGACAAGGTTCCAGTCACAAAGAAACATTCATATACAAACATATACAGACATATACAAACAGGACATGGGGTGTTGAAGTATCAACTGACTGTGGTGTTCATTTTGTGCTGTTCAGTATGGCTATTGCAGAGGGGATGAAGGTTTTCTTGTAGATGTTTTTATGGGCCAGTGGTACATTAAAACGCCTGCCTGATGGTAGTAGCTGGATGGAGGGGCTGAGAGGGGTCCTCTGTGATAAGGTTGGCATTTCACATCACAGAGCAGCTGTACAGCAGCTCTACAGCTGAGATGGGGGGGGGGGGCAGTTATTTTGGCAGCATACGTGACCGTATTGTATTGTGTTTTGATGGTGAGTTGGTTGTACCAGGAAGAGCTATTGAAAGTGAGAACTGATTCAATAATCAGTTGGCGGTAAGCCAACACATCCTTGCTGACCTGAAAAGTTCTACGTTTTCTGAGTAGGTGGAAAAGTTGTTGTGCTTTTTTTGTGTGTTGTGTCTGTGTGTTGTGAGAAGGACAGGGAAGTGTCTATTTCGGTGCCCATTTACCTGAATACTTGCACTTGTTCCACTGGCTGACCCTGGATACTAAGTGACTGAAACAGAGGCGATGCCTTGTCTCTGCCCCCACAGCATAGTTCTTTCGTTTTTGCGATGCTCCAAGGAGAGCTCAACAAAAGTTTGGGACAGATTATTTACTACCTGCTGATAGCGAGTTAGGGCTTCAATGTTGGACATGTGTGCAACTAAAGCAATGTCATCAGCATATTTAAAAAGTGCCATACCTTCACTGTTACACGTGATGTTGTTGGTGTACACAGAGAAGAGGATTAGGGATAAAACACAACCTTGGGGGAGTCCAGTGTTTAAAATAAGCTTTGCAGATTTAACCCCATTAAATTGTGGTCTGTCCAACAGAAAACTCTTAGTCCACAGGGTTAGTGTTGGGTGAACCTGAAGATCAGAGAGGTGATGTAAAAGTTTATCAATGCTCACGGTGTTAAAAGCTGAGGAAAAGTCCATGAATAAAATCCTGGTGTGTGGATGTGCTGAGTCCAGGTTCTTGGTGACGGTGTCTAAAAGTGTGAGGCTTGCATCCTCCACACCATGTCTTGCTCTATAAGCAAACTGGAATGGGTCCAGCTTGTCTGACACCATGCCTGATGGGAGGTTGCAGACCACCCTCTCCATACATTTGCACAGCACAGATGTCAGGGCCACTGGTCTGTAGTCCTTTAGGTCCTTAGCAGGTGCCTTTTTGGGGAATGGAATGATGGTGGATTCCCTCCACTGGTCAGGTACACAGCCAGAGTCCAGGAGGTGTTGAAACAGCCTGGTGAGAATGCTACTTAGCTAAGTATTCTTTTAGCACCCTGCCTCTAAGCTTGTCAGGGCCAGAGGCCTTGTGTGGGTTGACTCTGCGCAGTGTGGAGGTCACCAGCGGCTCATCGATAAGGAGGGGTTGGAGCTGGGGGTTGGGGGGGCCCAGGTGGGTGTTGTGCTGACCCCATTGAAACGGGTGAAGAAGATGTTCAATTTCTCTTCCAGAGTTGGGTCTGGGCCGGCAGCCCCTGCAGGCTTGGGTGTTCTGCCCATCATGATATTCAAGCCTTCCCATGCTTCCCTCGAATTCCCAGAAATCAACTTCTGCTCCACCTTGTTCTTATAGTCAGCTTGGCCTTCCTCCTAAACTCCTTCTCCAGTTCCCTCACCTTAGTTATTAAAACAATCCTGGAGATGATGTGTTGCCCTGCATATGACCTAACCTAAAAATACATTAACAGGCACAGCATTAATTAAAAATATTAACAGCATTGCCGAAGTCCCTTATTTACAAGGATGTAGCCCTGAAACCTAGAAAGGACAAATGCAGTTGTGCCATTATTTAGATATCCATTAGCTTTGTTTTTGTATTGAGCCAAAATATTTAGATGGTGAAAGATTTGTGTTTACTGACAACTTGATGAAGTGCATTAGGCCTAAACTCTTACCAAATTGTTTCAGAAGGTTTTAAAATGCAGTTGTTTACTCAATCCCAAATTAAAAAAAAAACATGTCCATATCTGTTTAACCCTGTCACCATCAGCATAGCCATTGTTTGTGTTGAATGTACAGCTCTATCTGTCATCATATTAAGCCTGCCCCATGCTGGATAAGCGATTGTGATTGGATCCCGGGTTTTTGATGATTCAGAAACGGGCGTCAGTGGGATCCTTTTCAGACGAACCTGCAGAACAAATTTGCCAATAAGTTATGCAATGGGTTCTCTCACTTGCTAATTATATGTCAGTAGCAATCAACACTGTCCTTTTTTATTTTAATTCGTTGCTGACTTTTTTCCCCCCTTCATTGCTTGTTTGTTTTTTCATTGCAGAGTATCCTGGTGTCATGGACCAAGGGGTTTAAGGCTAGCGGTGTTGAAGGCAAAGATGTTGTCAGCATGTTAAGAGCAGCCATTAAGAAGAGAGGGGTGAGATGAAACTTTGAAATGCTACACTATTTCACTCATTTCACTCAGTCTTTTATTCAGCTAATAAATACCTTCTCCAGACACTGACTTACTACAACTGCCCTTTCCTCCCCTTTGTCCTTTAGGACTTTGACATTGACATTGTGGCTGTGATTAATGACACCGTTGGCACAATGATGACCTGTGGCTATGACGACCACCACTGCGAAATAGGCCTTATTGTGGGTGAGTCATGCTCACAAGTGGGCCACTGTTTAGCCTCACTCCTTGGGACAAAAGCATGACACACCTGATGATTTATTTTCCCACTCCAAACAATAAAAGGTATTTATTATGACCGCAGCGAAGCGAAGTCAGATTTTTTTTTTTTCTTTTTCGCATGTCCAAATTTCCGTCAAGGATTCCCGGGACACTGAAAGACCGGGGTACACGAAACTTGGTGGGCATGTAACCCCATATGGATAGCATGGAACGTTAGCATCGTTAGCATCGTTTTTCGTTTTGATCTGTAGCCCCCCGCTGGACTGCACCCCCCGAAAGGAGGGTAGGGCAGACACAATTTTCTGTGAATATCTCGAGAACCGTAGGGTTTAGGAGGACCATTTTTTTTTTTGTATGTTGATGTCAAAGGGCAATGTCAACCCATTCCATAACCACTCATTTCATGTATAGCGCCACCTAGTTAAACACAAAAATGTGGTGTTGTAATCGCAGGTATCTGTGACCTAACATAGTCAAAACTGCACGAAATTGGAAGTGTAGGATCATTATGACACCCTCTGAATGCACGCCAACTTTCGTGGAATTCCGTTCATGGGGGGGCCACACAATAAATTAATTTATGTTACTATACACCAACTGGCCTGTACTGTAGGTGGCCGGAGACAGTTTTCTGTGAATATCTCGAGAACCGTAGGGCCTAGGAGGTCCACCGTTTTTTTTGTATGTCGGTCTTAAGGGGGCATGTCAACCCATCCCATTACCACTTATTTCATGTATAGCGCCACCTAGTTAAAAATTAAAAAGCAAAAAATTAGGTGTTTTCATCACAATATCTCTGGCTGACATGGTCAAAACTGCACGAAATTGAAAGTGTAGGATTATTATGACACCCTCCGAATGCATGCCAAGTTTTGTGAACTTTCGTTAATGGGGGGCCTTACAATAAAATAATGTATGTGTACATTTAGTGACCGTACACCAACAAGGATTCCCGGGACACTGAAAGACCGGGGTACACGAAACTTGGTGGGCATGTAACCCCACATGGATAGCATGGAACCATCGTTTTTCGTTTTGATCTGTAGCCCCCCCGCTGTACTGGACCCCCCGAAAGGAGGGTAGGGCAGACACAGTTTTCTGTGAATATCTTGAGAACCGTAGGGCCTAGGATGACCAATTTTTTCCGTATGTTTGCCTCCAGAGGTCATGTTAACCCATTCCATGTGCACACATTTGCATAAACAGATACACGCACACACATACATTCACAGTAATCATACGTATACACATACTCACACAGTAGACATATGTACGCATGCTTGCACATGCACAAACACACATACGCAGGCAAACACACAAGTACACACACACACACACACATAAACATAAACGTGTACACGCACACATGCACACAATTCAAGAATTTCTCAGAATTATGAACAGGCAAGATGGGGATGGGGTTGTATAAAATCAATTTTACATGTGAAATCTATGAACTAATCATGTTTTGGTACTTGTTGTCTAGCAGATACCAGTGAGAATTGAGTGTGGATAATGCAATTTAGTGAGACAGTTAGAATCATATAGGCCTTTCAGCGTGATTTATTTTTGTGGAAAAAATGTGCTGGACTGGGCGGCGGTCATATTTTGTACCGCTCTGCGGTACATCTAGTTTGATTTACTTTCCAAACAAGACAAAAAAAGAGAGAAAGTGAGTGAGGTGGCTGATTTGTCGCCCACAGGCACAGGCACCAACGCATGCTACATGGAGGAGATGCGCAACCTGGAGACGGTGGAGGGCGATGAGGGTCGCATGTGCGTCAACATGGAGTGGGGCGCCTTCGGCGACGATGGGGCACTAGATGACCTGCGCACCCCTTTCGACGTCGAAATCGATGCAGGCTCGCTCAACCCTGGCAAGCAGCTGTAAGTGACAGCTCTGAGCATGTTCTGGTTACTGCCTGGAAAGGCAGTACACATCTATCTATCTATCTATAAAGCAAGAAGCATCTGTGTGACTGTGTGTCCGGATGTCTGTGTGTCCGGATGTCTGTGTGTCCGTGGCACGCATATCTCGCTGACCATTTGTCAGACGGATTTCAAATTTGGCAGGTGTCTTGCTACGGGCATGAGAGAGTGCAGTGCCACTTGACGTTGTTTGAATAACAAATGCAAAAGATATCGTTAAATATATCAGTAAAAGAAGCACATTGGCTTTCGCCGCTAGCCACTCCCCCCCCCACACAGCACTGTGGGAGGGGGAGTGGCTAGCGGCGAAACACATGCAAAGCATAACCAGCAACGAGTGGCAGGCAGTGTGATGTCACTTAGGCCTATATGAATAGCCCAGGCTACTTTGGGCTGTCTTTAGACTTTGAATAAGCAAACGACAATTCCAACTGCAAGGTCCTAAATTGAAAAGAGCGATAATGGTCCCGAATTAAAGTACGTCTCAGAATGCGACACATGCAAAGCTTAACCAGCGACAAGCAACGGTTAGGATAATGTCATTTTTATTTGTAAAAAATGTCACATGCACATATTGTTATGTTATCTGTAGACCTATTCATTATTGAATGCTTACCTGGAATTATGTTTTTCCTCATCATCCTATTTTTAAAGCAGGCCTACCTGCAGGCATGTAATTGGGCTACAGGAATAGCATGTTTGAACGGGCACTGCACTAGTACCACTAAACATGAGTTTATTATACATATTGAAATGTTAAGTTCCATGTTTTTTGCCTTGTCTTAGAGGGTGTTACAAATAGTAAATATAAAGTGTTTTAACCCACTGGAAATACTAAGCCAAATCCATTATCAGTAACAGTAGTACTGTACTTAACAGTAAAATCATTTGTCATTATTTAGGATGTGTGAACCAAAAGACTTTAGCCAGTGAAGGATGTTGGTCATCATGAAGTTTCAGTGTTTTTAGCTACAGCCTTTTGTCTTGATTTGTCCCTGGAAGGTTTGAGAAGATGATTAGCGGGCTGTACATGGGCGAGCTGGTGCGCCTTATCCTGGTGAAGATGGCCAAGGAGGAGCTCCTGTTCCAGGGCAAGACCACACCAGAGCTGTTGACAACAGGACACTTCCAGACAAGCTTCATCTCCGCCATCGAGAACGAGAAGTCAGTACAATCTGCTGTTCTACGGTTGCTGCTGTTCTGTCCTCATTTTAGTGGTTTGGTGGAAATGGCAAGGTCTAAGTTCCCACATTTAGAGCAGAATCCCTCATGGGTTTTCCCCCGAAAGTATGTTGAAGTGTATGGCTGGCTCTGTACTATGCTTCCTGTTGCAAAGATGTTGCAAAGCTTGCTGAGACTCCCCTCTATTATTATGACCGCCCCTAGCGAAGCGGTCATATAATGATTGTCAAAGTCCCCCCCCCCGTCATCTACTTCCTGAATTTTTGGTCAACGATACCCGGGACACAGAAACACCGGTACACATGAAATTTGGTGGGTATGTAGCCCCACTAGACTTTTACGGAAAGATTTTGTTTCGTCCCCGGGAGCCACTCAACTTCCTCAATTTCGAGGAAATTACCAGTGCATGAAAATATAAACATACTGTATATTAACATAAAATGCCAAACAAACTTTTATTTGGAAACAGTTGGCAGGAGTCATAGTTGATAACAACTGACAGTTGAAATGGCTGAACAGTTAAATAGTTGAGTAGTTTAAATAGTTAAATTATTTAATAGTGAATTATTGTAGTGAGGACATTTATTTTGAAACAGTTGTGGGCAGAGGAAATGGTAGTCTTAAGAGAGCTAGATTGTATGCTTAAAGCCTGAGACAGAGTATATAGTTTAAAGTTGAATGTAGATAGTGTAATGGATGTTGATAGACAAAGTTGAATGGATGTTGATAGGCAGATTGTTTAATGGATCTTGATGGATAGTTTAATGGGTGGATGAGTGAATGGTTTGAAGAGGATGAATGGATAGAAAGTTGGATGGAATGTGCCTTATATCTTTGTAGAATGGAGAGACACAGAGAGTTGGCCTAGTTAAGCAGAAAGCGGTTGATACAGGTGCAATCAGTTTAACTGGTCCTTTGATGGGTCCTAGTTGAGCAGCTGGAAGTTGATACAGGTGCAAATCAAGTTAATTAGTCCATTGTGATGTCATAGTGCTAATGTAAAGTCTGTGGGGAAAAATAAGCTTGTTTTTTGTTAATATCTCAAAGTATAAAGTTTACAAAAGTGAAAAATACATTCCTCAAGTGTCCTTTTCAAGACCTACGTTACAAAGTTTGAACGAAGTTTCTACGTTAAACGGTTGAAGCTGAATTAGACGCAGAAATTTGGTGGTAATTTCCTCGAAATTACATTTTCTAGTTCCCATTTCTTCTTGAAGCCGAAATAAATCTGAGGATGTTTATCGGACATGCTTGGTTTTTACTGCAGGTACGTTAATCTTATAATATCAATAAGGACCTAGGTAATGTTACCGTTAGCGTTGGTTGAGTGATGGAGGCCAATTTGATTGATTGCATTTGTAGAAAACTATAAATGCGGTTATACCAAGCAAATTGATAGCAGCACTGTAATTGTATCTTTCGACTGTCATTTGTTGCACGTGCTACAAAAATCATTCTGTGCAATGGAAGATTTACCAATGTTACACCGGTCTGATGCACGAGACGCCTGTTTATTTGTTTTAAGTGCGTGCAGGGTGTGAGAGGGGAATCAATGTGCTTTGATTCCAGCTTGGTAGTTGTAGTCTGTGAAAATAAAAAGCACGTGTGTGTGAAGTATCCAAACAATGACACCTTCATTTCATTATGGCTGCTTTAGCAACACACCTTAAGCTACTGTGTAGTGGGTCCCATTTAGAAGTGGCTACTTTATTTGCGCTTTCCTTGACTCATGGAGCTGCGTGAATTTTATTACAACTTTTTCGCCACGATATGGCAGTTAAGTTTAAGTCCGCTTGATACTGTAAGGCGTAAGCCATTGGTTTCCAAAGGAGATTTTATTTGTGTCGCCAGCATAGCCTATTGACAATTTATGTTGTAAATAGGCCTACCTTATAAGCCTACCTGTAGCTTAGGGAAGCTAACAGCTTTCTATTAGGATCTAGTTTGTTAGTTACAGTTTTGTCATAAATCCCTGATGCATTTTTGCATTTAGAATAGCCAGAGCGTGGATATCTCAATCGAAAAATTAAACAATATCGGGTGCCTATGGACTAGGCTAGGTGAACCCAGCCTGATCTGCCCGCTATTTATTTTTTGATTTCTTAAAAGATTGAGCTTGGTCTGGTGAAAGCCAGACTAGCCATGGACCTCAGTTACACAATGCAAGGGAACATGAATCAGCATACATTTGCACGAACAATAACGGACAACAGCTCTTCAACTTTGGCCCGTTAAAATGTGTATGAACAGTCTAGCGACGCATTTCATCAAGGCCCATTTGGACATGTCAGTTATTTGCACCACTGGTTAGATGTAAAACAGCATTTCGTTTCAGACTACTGTTACTTAATTTGTGCATTGACAATAAAGTATCACATGAACTAAAGATGACTAAAATCTTTTGTAGAAGAAGAAACATTCACAAAAAATCCATCCATCCAAAAATGACCTTTGTTTTTGATAGCTGTTGAAAATGGCATGGAACTGACAGAGATGTTTTTGTTTATAAATAAATTAATAAATAAATAACATTATGCTGATACCTTTTGCTTTTCCCAAATATAATGTAGCCTACAGGTGTAAGTGACCTTTCATCAATCCAGTTGCAATGGATGAACTGTGATGAACTGCCCTACTTGTGATTGTTTAGAGATTTTAAAGGTTTTATAACAATGCTACATCTTCTTTGGCTATTCTACAATCTATTCACCTTTTCAGCACCAGTAGGCTACTTTCTGTGCAGCCGCACACACACACTCAGGCATGCCAAACAAGCATACACAAAAGTTTCAAGAGTGGGGGATGGAGTAAAAGATGGAGACATTGAAGTGTGATTTATTTTCGCGGAACGGATGTACAGGACTGAGCGGCGGTCATATTTTGTACCGCTATGCGGTACATCTAGTTTGTTCTTGAAAGTTTTCACAAATTACAGATACACACAAATGTTAATCGCCAGTTTTGCCAAGTGTGTTTTCTATTGCCTAGATTATTTATTTATTTTATCTATCTATTTATTTATTTATTTATTTATTTATTTATTTATTTATTTATTTCAAATGAATAAAATACATGAATAGATTATTTCACCCTTATCTTTGTGCTTCTGTCTGTTCTGCAGACTACTTCTGTTTTTAATGTCCGTGTCACGTCTTCACTCCCCTCTCACTGCAGGAATAATCAGGGTTTGCTGAATGCGGAGCAGATCCTGCAGGGCCTGGGTCTGACCCCATCGGCAGAGGACTGCGTGGCCACACAGCGCGTGTGTCAGATCGTGTCCACGCGCGCCTCCCAGCTCTGCGCCGCCACCCTGGCCGCAGTCCTGCGCCAGATCCGGGACAACAAGGCTGCCGAGAGGCTCCGCACCACCGTTGGCGTTGATGGCTCTGTCTACAAGAACCACCCTCAGTGAGTTCCCACAGGCTAGCACTCTGGAAGAGTGCTTGATCCAGTCACACTCACTCACAGAAACAAGGAAATGAGAGTGAAAATGGGTGCATTTCCAAGCCCCAACCAACAGTCTGTAAAGTTTTGGTCAAAAACTAGGCAGCTGACCTGCATGGAAACTGCCTGGCAAACACCAGCAGCATACTTGGCTATGATAAAAACTTGTTAGCATGCTAATTAGTGTCTTTTTGGGCTCCAAAATGAATTTGAAGATGGAGCCAAAACAGCTTACAAAATCTGAATGCCTGAAAAAGTGGCAAATTTCTTTGTTCTGTTGCTTCAAACTGAAATTACCCGATTGAGGAAATTCTGAGGAAAAACTCATTCACTCAGGTTGTCTCAAGGTTTTTCTTTTACGTCATTCTTCACGTCATTCTTCCTTGTGTCCGTGGCACGCATATCTCGCTGACTGTTTGTCAGACTGATTTCAAATTTGGCAGGTGTCTTGCTACGGGCATGAGTAAGTGCAGTGCCAAATTTGACGTTGTTTGAATAACAAATGCAAAAGATATCGTTAAATATATCAGTAAAAGAAGCACATTGGCTTCTCCTATTGTCACCCTCTCAGTTGCTTTTCTTACTCCCACTCCCTTTCTGGCTCCATCCAACCCCTGCTCTTGTGTCCTTGTTTTCGTCTTCTCTCAGGTTTGCCCGGCGACTCCATAAAATGGTGCGGAGGCTGGTACCTGACTGTGACGTACGCTTCCTGCGCTCTGAGGATGGCAGCGGTAAGGGCGCCGCCATGGTAACGGCGGTGGCATACCGTCTGGCCAATCAGCACGCCGAGCGGCAGCGCATACTCGACAAACTGCGGCTGAGCCACGACCAGCTGCTGGAGGTCAAGAGGCGCATGGCCGAGGCGATGGAACGTGGTCTGTCCCGTGACACGCACGGCAATGCCACCGTCAAGATGCTGCCCACCTACGTTAGGTCCACACCCAATGGCACAGGTTAGTGACTGAGAAAACGGTGGGGGGGGGGAGGGGTGTGGAAGGCAAGACCGATACATGCGCACACACTCAGGAAGTGTGACACCATTAGCTTATCGTAGCATTATTCACTGGAAGTGGGTGCAGACATCTTGGAAATTCAAACTCCGGGTACTTGGGGTTTGAACGAGCTGACGAAAGGACAAATGGAACGCATCATTAGCCTATATCTAGCCTAGAGCTAAAAGGGAGTTATAGGCTTTCTGGGTTATTGCACGCACAGAAAAAAGGGTATGTGTCCTCTGGGGTGGACAGCAAATACGCTAATTTCCCAAAAGAGTTGGCATGTTCCTTTAACATCAGGTCAAGCCAGAGAAATAGAAAGAGAGAGTTGCGACCCTCTTTGAAACCTGTGCTAAATGGGTGTTTCGCAGGAGGGCAGGATGCATTTCTGGATGCTGGAGGGTGTCATCTATTATCACCCGGAGAGAAGAAATAGGGAGGGAAAGTGAAAACCAGCGCCCTAAGTGGTTGCGTTCCTATCGAAGAGCAGCTCCAATGTTAAGTCCCATAGACCTATTTTTTTTTAAAAATACTGTGAAGCCAAATCAGCGATCTTATCCACCAAAAATATTTTTCAGTGTCTATACAGTAATAATCTTCTAACTGTGAAAATGCCAGACCATATTTTGCCTTATTTAAAAAAATCGAAATTGCTCCTTTTGTTTCATAAACGAACTACAAAAAAGCCACGTGACTTTACCCTTCGACGTTACTCACGGTAGCATGGTTTGTTTATTAGCCTGGTTAGCATTGCCACTTAACACTTACTGCCAGCTCTTCATGTGAGTAGAAGCACAACACCAGTTATCCAGACATAAAGGTTATCACCACGCGGTTTACATCACCTTCCGTTATTACAAAAATATGTAAGCCAGTTAAGCAAATTGCTGTATTGATCAGTTAGAGATTAAGCGCCCAAACCTGTGACGTCACATGCAACTGTAGTTTGTTATCACCATGTTACGACAAAAACTCAAAACAATTCAGCTGATCCTAAAAATAAGGTATGACCACTTGAAGCAATAGAGGTGACCCCAGTGCCGAACATATGGAAGGCATTAAATTAAGATCCCAATATGCACCGAGATATATTTTTTTCTAAAAAAAAATCCCATCCCCTCCGCTAAACTCTAGGAACACAACCACTAGATGGCGATGAGATTACTTTCCCTCCCTATACTCTTTTCTGATTGGCTGGCAGGGGTGGCTTTTAATTCTGAATAACAGGACACCTATGAAGTAAATCTGGTAAAAAAAGTTGAATCGCCGTTCCATATCAATGATTATGAATGGTAACTATAACAACCATAGTAGGACGACGGTTGAGCCTGGAGGCAGGCTTCACAACAATGGAATCAACTGTAAACAAGCTAACTGTCCATGCTATCGTTGTAGTAGGGCCAACGAAAGTTGTAGCCTACAACAAGCTGAAATAGTAGGCTTCTTTTTAAACGGAACCGCGTGTTTCCTTTGCGTGCTATAAAGGCATGGCTTTACAGTGGCAACCAGGTGATAAGCGGGATAACGGCCTTTGAGGTGTGTCCAGTTATAGGGAATTAATGGACTCGGGTGGAGGCAATTCCGCTGCGCGTCGAGGAGTTCTTTGCCTCTCGCCCTCGTCCATTGATTCTGTATAAGAGGACACCTCAGCGGCCGTTATCCCTTACGTAACTCATTGACAACTAGGGCTGTCACTTTTGTGAAAAAATCCTGTTCGATTTTTGAGACATAAGTGTTCATTGAATTGATTGTAAAATCGATTTTTCATGTCTAATGACATTTCCATTTTCAACGCTAAATATAGACCAATCCACAAACCACTAACAGGCATTAGGATGAACGTAAAGAGGGCGCTTGTAGACGCAAGCCAGCAATATTTCTGACGATTTATTGGCGTTAAGTTTCGCGCACAATGACAAATTGGAGTGCAACATTCTCGAAAAACAATAAGCCGAGTGGACTGCCATTACATCAGTGACAAACATTACTGCAGTCTTCAACGTATCTGTGTCTGTGTTTACGATTAGAAATGTCAAACAAATTTCGCCTACATAGAACTCGATTGCACAGTTTGCATAGCCTACCGCTTTGTTCTTCTCCATACTTTGATATACCAAAAATCCGAAGTAATTCCACATCTAACTCCTCAAGTTATTAGGGCCTGTCACTCGTCTCTCTCATGTCGCACAGGTTGATCGCGTTGTCCTCCATTTTTTGGCAAAACACGAGCAGCACAGTAGCAGATTGAAACAGCTGTTTCCGGTGCGTAAAATTGATGGGAATTTTCTTTTTAGCTTTCGCAATGCTTACTGCACTTCGGAATTCTTTTATATTCTTATATTCTTGTTTGTGAATTTTGTTACATCTATCCTTTTTATTTGTTTAATTTGTTTAAAATGAATAGTGTACATATTTGGTTAAAATCGATTCCCTATTTTAGTTTTCGAAACTTGTGTTGTTTGGTCCAATCGATTGTGCAATCGATTTTCGAACGTAAAGTGACAGCCCTATTGACAACTGACCAAGTGATTGGCCGTTTTCAGTTCCAGAAATCCCATTATCCGGAAACTGGCATGGAAAAGCTGCCATCTTTTTCCACGGTCTCCTATGGGAGTGTTGCCACTCTGTTTTCTCTACCACTCTGGGTTAGGCTGTCAGGTTATGGTGTTGGGTGAGATAAGGGTAAGGTACTCAACACACAACCCCAGTGTGAAGAGGGGGATTGAGAAAGGGCTAAATATATTGGAGTGGCTCAGTAGGGCCATTAGGAACTATCTGCTTCACACTTTTGAGAAACTGAGCACTGATATGGGATGTGTATGTCCCCGATGCCAGATGCTTCAAAGACTGTGTGGAGAAAGAGGTGTAATAAGCAGCTCACCCCCCCCCCCCCCCCTCCTTAATACGAAGAAATGAAGAAGCCCTCGAATATTGGGGAATTAAGAAGAAATGGTTAAATTAGAAGAATTTGTCATCACATGTACAGTGCCTAGAAAAAGTATTCAGCCCCATGCTAAATTTACTAAAAAGAGGAATAAAAAAAAATCATCTTTTGGAAATGGATCTTAATGCCTTAATTAAAAAAATGAGAAAATATCCAACCTTCAAGGACACCAATTTTCTTTGTGAGTGAATAATGTATCGTAAATAAATAAATGTTCTTCATTAAAATACAGGGTGCATAAGTATTCATACCCTTATGCTAAACCTATGTTTAATTCCCATAGAGGCAGATTTTTATTTTTAAAGGCCAGTTATTTAATGGATCCTGGATACTATGCACTATGATACTATCCTGATAAAGTAGTTCCCTTGGCCTTTGGAATTAAAATGGCCCCACATCATCACATACCCTTCACCAAACCTTGAGATTGGTGTGGTGTGTATTTCAGTTGGCCTATTAGCTGGTTTGATGCTCATTGAGCTCCATGCAAATCAAACCAGCTAATAGGCTTTTTTTGGTCAACTTTAGCATGGGGCTGAATACTTTTTCTAGGCACGGCCCTTCACTTAGCCTATTTGATGCTACAAAAGGCTGAACAGAGATGCAGGAGATTGTTGGGTGTGCTGAGAAATGGGCATGGCAGCAGGATGGGTTATGTTTGCACACTACGGGTGAAGCAGGGTGTTGGGCATCTCATCATAACAGTGCAGAGAGAGAGATGAGAAATAGATCAGAGATGGACAATATGTGGACTGGTGCACTGACCAGTAAAAATGTTTGGACTTTCCAGTCAACATTCATGCAGTTCAATTTACTTCTGTAATACATTGTGTCTGTCTATTCATTACACCAGGGTCCCTGCGGATCCTTAAAAAATCGTAAATACAACTTTCGGTTTTGTTTAAATTGTCTGGAATGTCTTGAATTTTCGAAAGGGAGGTATTACATTTTCGTATGGGACCGCCGAGCGAGTGAAATGTCTCCATCCGTTTTTTTTTTTTTATCCGCAATTACATTTTGGGGGAAGCATTTGTTCTGTGCAGGTGTCATCTGCATTCTGTAGATAAAGAAGTAGGAGGCTACTACTGGAGGAAGTGTAGTGGTTGCAAAGTGAAGATGTTTTTAACATGTGTATCACTAAAGGTGTGAAAACGGCAAGAAAAAATATGCCTGTCTCTTATCCAAATTTCAGAGGTGGACAAACTGAGTTTATTTGCGTTTAGCCTCCACCACATCCCTGAACCTAGATAAAGAAAATGGTCAATGTCATTCTCTGCTTATTATTGTCACAATCACACACACCCATATCAACCAATTAGCCAATTGTTTTTTTCCCCACGAAACAACTTCCAGTCAACATCTTCAACACCAAAGCATCTTCAACACCAAAGCATCCTCAAGCCCAAGCTTGCCGACCAAAGGCGTAATGCACTCTAAAATAACTGCTTTAATGAAAATTATGTCAATCCCTTAGCAGCATAGCGTTTCATAAACCATGGAAGTGGAGACTGCTGGTCAAATTATGCCCGGTGCTTCTTTCACTTGTCTGATAATTTCCTGCACAATTTATGAAGGAACCACAGACTGACAGAAAAAAAGTTTTCGCAATTTGGAGGAAATACACGTTAAGTTCATCTGTTTGCATCTCTCCAGTGTGTGTTGCTGGCCTAGCCTACCCAACAGGGAAGTGAATAGGCTTGCTTGTCAGCTTTTCCCAGTACTTTGCAAACCACATATTCCATTTTTTTAAATGTCGTTGACTGGCTACATAGAAAAAGAAAATACATCTCTAAATGCGTTCATAATACCTTGTTGCTTGAGATGAAATCAGCAGTTTTTTTCAGCAGAAATAATATTCTAATAAAAATAATATGCGAGGAGGACCTTTGGTGGGTATGTAGCCCCACTATAGCCTGGCGGGCCATCCTATATCATTGAAATGTATAGTCTGGAATCGAATCATTCACCTGCTTAATCCAAGGGGCGGGCAGAGAATTGTCTTTCAAACTGCCTAGGCATGCAATAGGCCAGCGCTACGACCATATCCGTATCCGGTCGGCAAAACGGCAAATACATCCTTCTTCGAAAGGAATGACTTAAGTGCATTGTGTTGCTCTACTTTCAAAGAAAAGCACAAGTCCAACTCCTCCAAAGTTGACGCCAACGCCGATTCAAACAACCGCTCTTCGTTCGCCATAGCCACCTTCCTTGTTGTTCACCGTTGCAGGATGTCGTTATCCTGTTAAGCCCGCCTTAAGACTCTCTAACGAAATAGAGCGCTGTGATTGGAGAACATCCACAGTGTTAAGCCAATAGAAATTCCTATGGTTCGATACTAGACGTACAGGCTGAGCAAATTAATTTGCCGCCGCTAGGGTGCGTCTAGATTTCTAGGCTAGCCCCACTAGACTTTTACGGAAAAATTTTGTTTGGTCCCGGGGGCCACACACATGCACGCACACACACACACACACACACACACACACACACACACACAGGCATGCACATAGTATCGGCAATTATAACGGGCGATACATAATTGCAAATTCAGTAGGATTAAAGTAGAACCGCACTGCAGCTCCACCTCTCCATCGGGCCCCAGTGTCTTCAACCCCCACCAATGACTGAAGTGAGAATTCCGAAGGCGGCCACAATCCCATGTCTGATGTCAGGTGAGTTCCATTACTGTGGCGTTTCTCTTGATGTGGCTGTCCAAACCTCTCATTCAGGGCCATCATAGTGTCTGTAAAGGGTGTCTGGGAGTGGATATAGGCATCAGCTATGATTTTGGCCTCCTCCAACCTTAGGTGGTCTATTAAGACTTGGTACTTAAACAGTTCAGTGCTGTCAAGGGGCAACAAGTTCTCTAGGGCAATCTTAAGATGAGCAAACTCACCAGGGTCTCGATGAAAGAGGTTAGGGATGGTTGGACGGGGCCCACGGTAGGCCGTGTCCAAGCTGGTGCTCTAATAGGATGGCCTACAGTACACTGGTGACTGCCTTGACGCGTAGAGGGGGCACTGATAAGGTGGTGGACGCTGGGCTGGCCGAGAGCAGAAAGCATAAGGGTTTGAAGGCACTGCATAGGGTGTGGAGGTTAACTTTGGTGGAGGCGGAGCCAAACCGGGCCAGATAGGCCGCTGTGGCAGTGAAATAGCAGGAGCGCGGGTACCTTTATGATAGTTAGCTATAAAGGGGCCCATGGGCTGGGTCTGCTGGTAGCGGTTGGCCTGGTGACGACTGATTCCGCTTGGCTGCTAAAGTCTCATCCTTCAAGACTTTTTAAGTTCACTCATTAGCCTGTTGAGGCGCTCAAGGACAGGTTGATTGTTTGAGGGTGATGAATCATTACCTCTCCCAAAACGTGGTGGCAGCCAGTTATTTCCCTCATCATCATCCTTGCTGGCTGGATCTAAATGATGGGCGTGCACCTCTTCTGTTGGCTGACCACACGCAGTGTTCACCTGCTGCTGTAGCTGCGACTGTAGCAAGTCGGCACGTGTTGCTCTTAAGTCTTCTAGGTCTGCTGACAAGCGCTGGTAGGACTGCTGCAGCAGGAGCCGTTCATGCTGAATCTCCTCTAACTCTGTTCTGAAAACTGTGGCTTGGGGAGTTGCATTATGCGGTGCATGACAAGGAGTACGATGATTACGTAACCTCTCCTGTTCTCCATCCTGATGTAGCTGGTGGGCTAGCTGCGCCTCCTCGTCATGTAGCAGATGTCTGTGGTGGAGGGCAGCATCCCTGCTCAGCTGCGGGCTCAATGGAATTGAATATAGAGAGGTTAGGGTGGTCTTCTTGGCCGCTCCCTCTGAGTGAGTAAGTCATTCCTTCCCTTTCATGTCCATACCAGTGAGAGCCAAGGCCATTGAAATCAACCTCGTAGTCTTCATAGCGGAGGGGGGGGGGCGTGCAGCGCCGGGGTCGCGCACCATAGGCTTCAAAATCTTGAACATCCATCTCGATCTAGGTTGAGTGCGATGTATATCCGGCTCGAAGGACCATTAATGTAGGTGAGGTAAAGGTAAATTGGAAAGGACTGTATGATGTTGTTTGGGTTCACCAGGCTCAATCTAGAGTGCCGGCCAGAGCACTGCTTAAGGCCAGGATGTATGTTGAAGCACAGAAATGTTGAGACTGAGACAGGAGGCTGAGGAATTATGTCACTTTTATATATGTCACTTATATTGAAATTAGAAGGACATGGATGTGTATGTGTGGTTCTGAAATAAAGATAAATAAATAATACGTTTCTGCGATTTGGAGTAATGTTGCATGCATCACTGAATGATATCAGTTATCTGAATAATTGTGCTGTGCATACCCAGGGTACAGGCAGCCAATGCCATACTTATTAGTCTAGTATACAGGCAGCAGAAACATGTTCACTCACTAACATGCATATAAACATACTACATAAACCATAGTCATAATATCAATACCAAAGAGTATAGGAGTAACGAGGCGAAACTCGATAGAACGTCCCATTGCAACAAACGCACCCATAACCGAGCTGCAGCTCCGCCATCTTGGACTGAACGCAACACAACTGTCATAGAACTTAATGATCTCGGTCCAGATTAAAAAGTTTCTTGCAGTATAAAAAAATACATATCTAACCTTTTCTCATACCCTGAATTCCCCAACTGTCATAAATCGTGTTGAGAAATGCAAAATATGATGTTATTTTGAGGTATTATATAATTATTTTCGAACGAAAGGGGTGGTAATTGGTGCTTTGATTTACGAAGCTGATCAGGGGCACTGATTGTAAAGTAGCCTACTGTTAAGAAAATGGATCGATTTCTAAGAGAAATGAAATTGGTAGGCTATGTAAGATTAGCCTATTTACCTTTTCATCCAACGTATGTCCCTCGTCGTGAAATGATTGCATTATCGTTTTGCCGCTTGCTGATAGCCATGTATGCTAGTTAGTTAGCTTCTCTAGTCATTCCAGTTGACAGGTTGGCTAACGTAGCTTGAGCTAAGTGATGGCCGTCTATTTTGTTTCCAGTTTAAACATAGCCCTACTGTATTTTCAAGTAGACTTACAGTCCGGAGGGAACAGTGATGTAAAGTAAACTTTCTGTTATGTTGTAGATTAAAAATCCATTGTAAAGTCTTTCTGTCAAACTTGTTGTAGATCTGCCCAGTGAATGTACATGATCTGTAGCCCATGTATTGTATGTAGCCCTACATAATATTATTGCCGTTTAATTTAAGCGGTGTGATATTCAAATATTTTTTTTCTTATACATATGAGCTGTAGTGTTTAAAAGTGAACTAGTGGTTCGAAATTGAGCACAATATACTGACCAATCTTGCTGGTTTACGTTGGCATGTTCTGATTGAAGTCAACGGCCATAGTGGCATGATCAGTCCAAAATGGCGAAAGCGAGACAGCAGCGCCAACTAGCGATTGTTGTCAAAACTGTAACAGAGTTTCGCCTACTTCTATACTCTTTGTCAATACTCAACGATATACTGACGAACATACTGGATATCAAATGTACCGTGCAAACCAAAGATAAAAGTTTGTTGGTAGACTTAGCAGGCTAGCAACCAAGCAAGTGTGAATATGCTAACATTTGTTCCCTCAGTTGTAGAAACATCACTTTCAAAATACAAATGCTTGATAACTGACAGGTTTGTACTTACTTTGTTTCTTTAACGCACAACTTCACAAACTGTAATTCTGCAGCGAAGCGGCGGTCATATAGGTTTAGTCAGATTTTTTTTATTTTTTTCCCCCTTCTTTTTCGCATGTCCAAATTTCCGTCAAGGATTCCCGGGACACTGAAAGACCGGGGTAGACGAAACTTGGTGGGCATGTAACCCCATATGGATAGCATGGAACCATTGTTTTTCGTTTTGATCTGTAGCCCCCCCGCTGTACTGCACCCCCCGAAAGGAGGGTAGGGCAGACACAGTTTTCTGTGAATATCTCGAGAACCGTAAGGTTTAGGAGGACCATTTTTTTGTATGTTGATCTCAAGGGGCCATGTCAACCCATTCCATAACCACTCATTTCATGAAACCTAGTTAAACACAAAAAAGTAAAAATGAGGTGTTGTAATCGCAGGTATCTGTGACCTAACATAGTCAAAACTGCACGAAATTGGAAGTGTAGGATCATTATGACACCCTCTGAATGCACGCCAAGTTTCGTGGAATTTATGTTACTATACACCAACTGGCCTGTAGGTGGCCGGAGACAGTTTTCTGTGAATATCTCGAGAACCGTAGGGCATGTGTTCAAATGCCTTTTGTGAAGGATATCATAAGGTCTTGAGACAATCTGATGAAAAATGCCATATTTATGGTACAGGGAATGTGTAAATCGGTAATTTTTGACTAGAACAGTGTTAGAAGGTTAAAAAGCATGTTTGTGTGTGAAGTATCCAAACAATGATGACACTTTCATTATGGCTGCTTTAGCCACAGACCTTCAGCTACTGTACTGTACAATGGGTCCCATTTAGAAGTGGCCACTTCATTCACGCTTTCCGTGATTCACGCAGCTGCGTGTAAAACTATATATATAAAACTAGCCAGTGGTTCCCAAAGGAGAAATTTTTTTTTTTGGGTCGCCAGCATAGCCTAGTGACAATTTATGTTGTGTAATAGGCCTAGCTTATACCTACAGTATAGCTTAGGAAAACAGTCACGGTTTTGTCATATCTCCCTCTATGCATTTTTGCATTTAGAATAGCTCTGAAACTGGGGGGCGAACACGTTGCAGAGGGGACGCCAGTGTGTGGATATCTCAATCGCAAAATTAAACAATATTTCTATCGGGCGCCTACCATGGACTAGGCTGGGTGAACCCAGCCTGATCTGCCGGCGATTTCTTTTTCGATTTCTTAAAAGATTGAGCTTGGTCTGGTGAAAGCCAGACTAACCATGGACCTCACAGTTGCAAAATGCAAGGGAACATGAATCAGCCTATATTTGCACAAACAATAACGGACAACAGCCCTTCAACTTGGCCCGTAAAAATGTGTATGAACAGTCTAGCGACGCATTTCATGAAGGCCCTTTTGGACATGTCAGTTATTTGCACCATTGGTTAGATGTAAAACTGCATTTCGTTTTAGACTACTGGTATTTAATTTGAGAATAAAGTTGAATATCATATGAACTAAAGATGACTAAAATCTTGCCTATGTAGAAGAAGAAACATTCACAAAAATCCATGACCTCTCTTCTTGATAGCTGTTGAAAACTGCATGGAACTGACAGGGATTGTTTTGTTTAATAATAAATAAATACATTATGCTGCTACCTTCTGCTTTTCCCAAATACAATGTAGCCTACAAGTGTACATGACTTTTCATCAGTCCAGTTGCAATGGATGAACTGTGATGAACTGCCCTACTTGTGATTGTTTAGAGATTTTAAAGGTTTTATAACAATGCTACAATTTTTTTGCAAGTGCTACAAATCTATAGCCTGGCGAGCCAGACCCACATTAAAATGTAGGGTCTGGGCACTCACCGTTGGCAGTGCTCAGTCCGAGGGGCGGGATAATCAGTTGCCTTTCAAATTCCCTCTGCACGCAATAGGATATTTGTTTTCAAGTAGCAGGGAATTCAAGCCAAACCGTTGCAACTCTGCCATCAATCATTATGTTAAGCCCACCAAACGACTCTATACACGATTTTAATGACCTGATTAAGTTTCAATTTCTGGAGCTCACAAGCCAACGGAGAGTTGCTAGACTAGCCCTGGCAGCAAATGTGGCGCGTCTAGACTTCTAGGCTAACAAATCTATTCACCTTTGCAGCGCCAGTAGGCTACTTTCTGTGCGGCACACACACACACACACACACATGCCAAACAAGCATACACAAAAGTTTCAGGACTGGGGGATGGAGTAGAAGATGGAGACAAATTGATTAATGTGATTTATTTTCGTGGAACGGATGTACAGGACTGAGCGGCGGTCATATTTTGTACCGCTATGCGGTACATCTAGTATAGATTGATTGATTGATTGATTGATTGATTGATTGATTGACAAATAGATAGTTAATTGAATAAATATTAAGTGTAGAATAGTGTTGTATGTATAAATTTAACAGACCAGTACTTGCACTGTTAGCATGTTCAGGCCTTTGCTCCTCAGTCCTCCTCCCACCATAAGTGGAGTTGTACAGACTGATGGCACGAGGGATAAAGGACTTTTTCAGTCTCTCTGTGCTGCACTCTGGGTGAAGAAGTCTGTTGCTGAAGTTGAACAGGCTTCTCTGTTGAATGATAGCGTTGTGCAGAGGATGGCTGACATCATCAAGGAAGGTCAGTTTTTTTTTAGTGTCTTATTTTCACTGCCACTAGAGTCAAGTGGTCCCTCTTTGTTGTGTTGCCCTTGAGAAAAAAATCATCTACCTGCTTGCGCCATGAACCAGCTGACAGCTTCTTGATGGCTTGGGTAACTGTAGCAAAATAACACGGTAGCCAAACACCATGATCAGGCGCGTTAACTTATTACAATAATAATAACATATACTAACTGACCTGTTTCACCAGTATTAGTAAAGCAAATTTCGCAAGAAGCTGTCAGCTGGCCTGGTTCATGGTGCAAGCAGGTAAATGATAGGTTATCATGCAAGTAGCTTAATTAAGTAGCGGTTAAATTCTGCACTAATTACGCAGGGGAAAAAAAAGAGTAAACACGGCGCTACTGGAAACGCTGCCATCAACACAGGCGCCATGGCAACAAAGGACCCATCAGCAGGCTTTGAATATGAATTTGTTTTTCAACGTTCTTTCATGACTAAAGATTGTTTAAATGTTATGTTCTTGATGTTGATACACATGTAAATATATTTCATTGTTATCTCTCCTTTCACTGCCTAATTAATGAGATAAACAGTGCATCTTTCTTTCTTTCACATCCCTTATTTACCACTCATTATCCAAATTCATTTGGAGAAACATAGTTTGGTATAATTCTCTTGTGTCCTGCTTTCTGCATTCTGCTTTTCACTTATGAACTAGACACAAAGTTTAGTGTCTAGTTCATACATATTACATACTACATATTACCACTATGATGAAAAAACTAAATGTACATTGAAGTAAGCAATGTATACTAAATGAATTTCCCTTTGACACGAATGGAGCACAGGCAAGCTCTCATTGCTAGGCAAAGACAGGTCAGCTTGAATGTTTTTCTATTGCTGTCATTTGCTTTGGATAAACGTGTCTGCCAAATGAATAAATGTCTCTAAATGTCATTAAATCCCATGTTAAGGGATGCAATTGCTAGTGGATTTTAGATAGTATTCATCTTAAATCAGTTGTGACTGCTCAGAGCAATTCATGTTTTCATGCTGGCACGTCGTGCCACTGCCATTAGGGATTCTGTCTCAGCATCGCAGTTTGCAGGTAGTCTTTTTCTGCAATAACTAGCACAAGGACCCTAGGGCTATAGAAATAGTTTTCCTGAGGATCTATTATTTCTTAAAATGAACGGTCTCTGTGTACTACATATTACCACTATGATGAAAAAACTAAATGTACATTGCAGTAAGCAATGTATACTAAATGAATTTCCCTTTGAAACGAATGGAGCACAGGCAAGCTCTGATTGCTAGGCAAAGACAGGTCAGCTTGAATGTTTTTCTATTGCTGTAATTTGCTTTGGATAAATGTGTCTGCCAAATGAATAAATGTCTCTAAATGTCATTAAATCCCATGTTAAGGGATGCAATTCCTATTGGATTTTAGATAGTATTCATCTTAAATCAGTTGTGACTGCCCAGAGCCATTCATGTTTTCATGCTGGCACGTCGTGCCACTGCCATTAGGGATTCTGTCTCAGCATCACTGTTTGCAGGTAGTCTTTTTCTGCAATAATTAGCACAAGGACACTAGGACAGGATTCCATGTTGCGAAGTAGAAGCATGGTTCAACAGGGGCAGCTTTTCTTAGCCAGAGCATGTGCAAGGTCTGGTTCCACCACCAATGGCATTGCTGTATCCATGGCCTCCACACTGACTTGGATGTGCAGTTCATCCAGGCCAAAGAATCTGTGGTCCAGGCCAAAGAATTCACAGTCAAATTCCCCTTCTTTTCAGAGCATGGCAGGAGCCTGACTGGACTGTGGCACAAGGACTTGTTTTAGGTGTTTAGCACGTGTACAATTCTGACTGGTATTATGGTAATCTTTATCGTCTGTAATGTCATGTTATGTGGTGAACCACATGGCCAAGTTCACGCTTAGTTTCATATATGATAAATCACCGACCCACCAGGGGAGGCATGATTATGCAGGGTCACTAGTGGTCAGAGTTAGTTCATGTGGTCAGGGTAGCGCCAAACGATCAAATTCTCAGTGGGCTGCTACACCAACCCCAAATGGAGTTGTGTGGTGACGTGTAGAAGGTTTGAATGGCAGGAATCACATCCTATCCAAGTTAGTAATTTTGCATAGAAATAACCGAAAGCAAGAAAGCAGGAATGCAAGATGCACGAATTAGCAAAGTATATTTGTGGAAACTATAGAATTTTCATGCCAGAAAATCCCTGTAAAGTAAACAATTTAAGGTATTCTGTGCAACACCCTTAAATAAATCCCTTAACTAAGGAGAAATTAAGCCTTAAGGGGATTTAAGAGAAAAAAACTGAAGGTGCAACCGGCCCCAGCTCCTTGCATACAGTAGACGTGAGCTTCACAGGCGCTCCACTTTTGGCTCTCTACACAGTTCATTTTTAGGGAAAACGGGTATGTGTCTTTATCACAGTCAAGAGATAACAGGGTTGGGTTCTGTACGCAACTAAAAATGGAGCAGGCAGGAAGGATATGAACACAGTTTGATGGTTATTTCTTACTACTCTACTATGTTACTGCTTCTCCACTACAATGGTACTGTTGCCACACTGCACATAGCTGTACATTACTGTGCATATCTGTCTATTCGGTTCATACTGAATATCTATATTTATTCTGTTTTTCAATAGGAGATATTCTGTTAATACACATATATTTATATTATTTTTACTACTCTTTTATAACGTTACTGCTACTACAATATTGTTCATACTACATAGCCATATTTATTCTGCTCTTATAAGATTACTGCCAGTGCACACATTCACATTTAATTTATATTACTGTAAACCAACTGTATACTACTGCTCACACTGCACTATATATATTGTCCTGTCTATGCACCAACTGTCTATACTTTGTATATCACATTGCACTTTTTTGCTTTTTTGCACTTCTGCTAGACGCAAACTGCATTTCGTTTCTTTGTACTTGTACTCTGCACAAGTTGAATCTAATCTAATCTAATTTTATCTTATGTGCCACCTAGTGGCCTGGAGGTGTAGAAATGGAACGATGCAACCTAAATTAGGTGCTTAGACAGGCCTAGATTTTGTTATCCCCATATTGATTTCTCCAACTTTTCAAATCTGCCTTTTTATTAAAATTAGTCGCGCACTCAGCAAAATCGATCTGAACATCAGTTTTAATATAATGAGATGCACTGATTTTAGTTAAAATGAAAAGAAACAACAATTGGCTGATAACTGAGACCAATACTGATATTTATTTGTATGTTTACTTCATTTTTGTTGTTAGTCATACACTTTAGTGAAGAAAAAATAAATAAAAATAACTAAACCATTTTCAAGTCTTTCAGGCCTTTATAGCATGTCCCAGTCTGTGCATAACACAACAATTAGCTACTGCAGACTTGATGCAATGTAACAGATAAACATCAGTCACTGCCATCAATACAGTAAATGTCATATAAATTTGCCATCAGCAGATCTTGGTCTACAAGGCAGATATTGGCTGATACTGATGTTGGGTCATGGTATTTATGGTACTACAGCCCATAATTGCAATCCTGACACGCTGACCTCATGGGGAGTGCATTGCATGCTGCTTCAACTTACTACTGTACAGAAATGTGCCATAGTACAAACCGACCCCCTTGGTGAAATTGGCTCCACAAATGAGATGCCATGTGAAAGAAAATACCATTTTCTTTAAGCCTATGTGATTTGTATTGTATACTTTTTAAAATAGACTGGCTCACAGGATTTGCGCACATTGTAACCATAGCGACAGTTGGCTAGGTGTCATGAGAAACTGACACCCCCCCCACCCCACCCCACATTTTGTCTTTTTTTTTCTCTGCATGTAACCATGGTAACATTGTTCATACAGGATATAGGATGACTTGTTAAATGTCAGTCTTGTGAATTTCTTTTCATTGTTGCCTGTCCACCTTATGTTTCCTCCTCATGTATGTATGGAACCACCTTGCACCTTGAAAATGCCGGTCTTCCTTTGTGATTCACAAACTGTCTTCTTGGTTCTACCCAACACCAGGCCAAATGCAAACTCATTTCTCCCTAAACAAGCTCATTCAGTCTGTTTAACCTACCCAACCTCACCCATGCACCAAGCATTTAGTAACCTATACACTCTATTTTTGTGATCTGGACTGCGATATGGTCTTTTGTTTTTGTTATCTGTTTTGATGCATCTATGTGATAACACACTCACTCACTCACTCACTCACTCACTGAATTGCTCTGCTCTTGCTCAGAGCGAGGTGACTTTCTGGCTTTGGATCTGGGTGGAACTAACTTCCGTGTGCTGCTGGTGAGGGTGCGGAGCGGGAAGAAGCGCAGCGTGGAGATGCACAACAAGATCTACGCCATACCGCAGGACCTCATGCAGGGCACTGGAGACGAGGTAATCACTCACACACCTCTCTGACCTCAAAACTGCTATTCATTATTTTCACAGAAGCTAGAAATGAAGACATTAGGCACTGCAGATGTATATTGCAAAAGTTATGGGATTGGAGTGCAATCGTGGCCTTTAAAAAGCTCGTCTTTACAGCCTCTAAATGATATTGACAGAATGTACATAAGAAATACACAAAAAGTCTATAGACCCTTTCAACAATAAAAACAAAAACAATGCTTGAACATTCTATTTGGGCCCCAATCTACTTCCTCTACATTAAGATAACATATGGAATGTTAAAAAGGAAGTCTTGTGGGGCCAACTATGATGCTGATAATGGAACTCTTGAAAGGGTCCATAGAAGAGGACTTGTGTAGAGCTGTGTGCTCTCTCTCTCTATTAGGGGAGCGGGATTTGGAGAGTTAGTTTCAGCTAGTTAGCGTCATGGGTGGCCACCACCATCTTAAAAATGGAGTCTGATGTCCACACTTGAGGCCACATTTTCACAAACAAGCCATATGGTGGACAGAAGAATATGTAGATTGGCAGTTTCAAAAATCATATTTTAACATAATTTGTTGGCATCACATAGATAGATAGATAGATAGATAGATAGATCTATCACAGACACACACACACACACACACACACGCACACACACACATACATGCACACACACACGCACACACACACACACACACACACACATACATGCACACACACACACACACACACATACATGCATACATACATACATACTTTATTGATCCCCAAGGGGAAATTCAAGGGTCTCAGTAGCATACAGACATCACACACAACATGCACTTACAGCAGAAATGGTAAACATAAGTATAAACATTTAACTGAACTCCACT
This sequence comes from Alosa sapidissima, assembly GCF_018492685.1. Classification (NCBI taxonomy): domain Eukaryota; kingdom Metazoa; phylum Chordata; class Actinopteri; order Clupeiformes; family Clupeidae; genus Alosa; species Alosa sapidissima. The sequence continues at coordinate 16,145,604 of NC_055964.1, forward strand.
GTACAATAAAGACAGTAGAAGAAGGATAAGAAAACTAACAATACTAAATACACTATATAAATTAAATTAAGAAAGTCCAATGTGCTTGAGGGTGATCAAGCATAAGACGTTTGTAGTGACAGGGCCGGGACTGGTAAGGTGCTAAAGGGAGTGAGTGTCATGGTGAAGGTGCAAAAAGTAGTCCAACATTAGTCCAACAGGTGACACCTACTGTAATCTAAAATCGGCCATTGAAAAGAATTCAGGCAGTACTTTTTTTTCACTCTCTCCAAGTCTATAATACCTTCTCTATCTTTCACTTGCTCGCGCTACCTGCATTGCTCTTACCTCATCTATGCTCCTTCTTACCCTTTGTTCATTTTCCCTCTTTCTCGGTGTTGTTTTACTCCTCCATTCCACCTCAGCTGTTTGACCACATCGTCCACTGCATCGCTGACTTCATGGAGTACATGGGGATGAAGGGCGCCTCCCTGCCTCTGGGATTCACCTTCTCCTTCCCCTGTCAGCAGAACCGCCTTGACGAGGTAAGCGGCAGAGGGACGCACTCCTACGCTCATACCTCCACTCTCCTGCCCGTCTGCCCACTTGCTCCCTCACTTTGCTGTCGTAGCGGGCACAAATCCTCTAAAGGAAAAGCAGCTTGTGGGCTTTGGTGTTGTAGCGGGCACAAATCCTCTAGAAGAAAAGCAGTGTGTAGGCTTTTGTGAGGGAACCGGAGGTTGACGTGGAAGTGTGGGTGACACTTGCAAAACTGTTTTACATGAATGTGTCTCTGTTGTCTGCATGTGTCTTGTTTGTCAGGGCATCTTGCTGAAGTGGACAAAGGGCTTCAGGGCCACCGGCTGTGAGGGTCAGGATGTGGTGACCCTTCTGAAGGACGCCATCCACCGGCACGAGGTAATGGCAGCTGCCTGTAGTGCTCATCCTTCCTACCAGCTAAAGAAAGTCATGGAGCTAAAATGATTTGAAATTGTTAGATGTGCACTCCTGCAAGTAAACAAGTCAGAATAATGACTGATGACAGTTTGATTTTCTCACTGCCCCCCCCCCCCCCCTCTCTTTTTTTTCTCTCATTTTGTCACACTCTGTGGGTCTCCATGGGCTCTCTCTGTCTAAAAAAAGCAACACTTTTTTTTTTTTTCTTTTTTTTTTTAACTACCTAGTATGTTATGTTTTGAGGCCTTAACCCTTCCTCAGACATAAAACTGATACAGACACACACCTAAATATACATCTCTGGCAATCACCTGTGATGGTAATTTTGATACCACAGATGAATGAAGACTCAGTCAGACCAATAGTAGGAAAAAAACAGGAACAGTTTTATTTACAATGATGCACATCAAGGGAGAGACAGCATGACTTCACCTAAAGATCCATCAGCTTCTCTAACTAGACAAGGAAATAGTTAGGGTTTAAGTATCCTTCCAGGCTGACGGGAGATGGCGTTGGTCATCCCATCTCACGTGGACTACACTGAATCAGACTCCGATTAGTGGCTACCTGGCAATAATGTTCCCGCTTATCTCAGTCACACATAGATATACACAGGGACAGTACATGAACAGAATGAAATAACATCAGTCATCTCATATGTGGAAGAACGCATAACAGAAAAATCAGGATATAAACCATTTATGAATATAAAAATCATAAGTTCTGAATCCAATACTCACCTGACAAGTCATGGGACTTCATACATAGGTGGATCTATTACCATCAGACTAAATACTGATAGTTTTATGAAAATACTAGAAATATTAAAGTGAAAACTATCAGTATTGTGTCCAACACACAACACAACGACCATACATAGAGGTATAATTATGTACACTAGTGATGGGTTAAGTTGCTATTCCATGGGTATCTACAAACCCCCATGCACATGTACACTACTTCATTTTTATTACACGGCTCTTCACAATGCTAGTAAAACGCTCCATCAACTTGAATGGGATTTTCCAAAGTTCTACGGTAAGATATATTCATGTAATTACCGCTGCAAACATATAATTACCGCTGTCAATGGCAACGGGTTTTGTGCTTCTGATACGTCTTTCATATCACTACGCAAGGACTGGAACTTCATTCAAAAGTGAAAGCCGACGGTTGATCAGCTGTGTTTATAAAGAATGTTTGATTCAAGTTCAGCGTGTGTTGTTGCAAACTATTTGTTTCTCAGCAAATGCCACGATGAATAGTAACTAGCTAGGCTATGTAGGCTAAAGTAAAGTAAAGCATATTGTGGGGAGTTTATTATTTCATTTGGGCAAGTAGCCGTGTAATAAGCGGGATAATGTATAGAACGCGGTCATTATTAGGAAAATAAGTCCATTCAGGGCAGAACAAGACCCCTCCGGCGTTCTATACATTATCCCTTACATATTCATACAAACACACACAAAATGTACAATAGATAGATAGATAGATAGATAGATAGATAGATTCTTTCTTTCTTTCTTTCTCTCTTTTTCTTTTTCTCTCTCTCTCTCTCTCTCTCTCTCTCTCTCTCTCTCTCTGTCTCTCTCTCTCTCTCTCTCTCTCTCTCCCCCCCCCCCCCCCCCCCCCCCCCCAGGGGAAATTCAAGAAATACCGTACCGTAATTTCCCAACTATTAGCCGCGGTTTATACGTTGATTTAGCAAAATTTCTTCAGCTATGAGGTTAATATACGGAGGCAGTTAATAATCAATGCGGCTAATACACAGGAAATTATTGTACACACCAGGACATGCCATACGCTCATATATATATACACATATATACAGATACTGCTAACAAGGATGTATTTCTATGTCTGTTTCCCTCACTGACCTCTTCCTCGTCCATCTTCCCTCCATAGGAGTTTGATCTGGACGTGGTGGCAGTGGTGAATGACACTGTGGGCACTATGATGACCTGTGGCTATGAGGATCCATATTGCGAAGTGGGGCTCATTGTGGGTGAGTGGGCTACTATTCAGTTCACCATGAAACATATCCTGCAACATAAACCTTCCCGCGCATCCCGGAAGACTTAGAAAAAACTGGAATTTTAGAGAGAATTTTTCTGGCTATGGAAAAGATGGAAATTGATCAAAATATTTAATTTTAGCACCAAGCCAAAAGTCAAAGTCAAAGTCAAAGTCAGCTTTATTGTCAATTTCTTCACATGTTCCAGACATACAAAGAGATCGAAATTACGTTTCTCTCTATCCCACGGTGAAGACAAGACATATTTTACCAATTTAAGTCCACAGACAAACATAACATTCAAGTAAACAAAAAAGTAAGTAAATAAGAGGGCACATATAATAATGAAAAAAAATAAGAGCAGCAAAATTTGGTTTAAATTGTGCATAGACAGTCAATAAAATACTAGTGCAAAGTCAGGCCAATAAAAGGCTTGGGTAGTTCTGTTTGACCTAAGTAAGAAAGAAAGTGACATAGTGGTGCAAGTTATGTAAGAGCAGCAGATGTGTTGTGTTTTCAGGACAACAACAAGTTGTAAAGTGTACAAGTGTGCAAGTGTGCAAGTGGAGTAGTGCACGCGGCCATTGTGGGTCCAATGTCCAGGATGTTATGTAGCTGAGGGTGGAGGGGGGAGAGGAGGGAGAGAGTTCAGCATCCTTACAGCTTGGTGTATGAAGCTGTTGGTGAGTCTGGTAGTGCGGGAGCGCAGGCTTCTGTACCTCTTCCCAGAGGGCAGTAGATCGAACAGATTGTGAGCGGGGTGACTTGCATCACTCACAATTTTGGTCGCCTTGCGGGTGAGGTGGGTGGTGTAAATGTCCTTCAGGGAGGGGAGTGAAGCACCAATAATCCTTCCAGCTGTGTTCACTATGCGCTGCAGGGCTTTCCTGTTGTATTCAGTGCAGCTTCCGCCCCACACAGCGATACAGCTGGAGAGGATGCTCTCAATGGTGCCTCGGTAGAATGTGGTCATGATGGCTGGTGGAGCACTTGCTCGCCTGAGTTTCCGCAGGAAGTACAGGCGGCGCTGAGCTCTCTTCGCCAGTGATGCAGTGTTGGTGGTCCAGGAGAGGTCTTCGCTGATGTGCACCCCCAGGAATTTGGTGCTGCTCGCTCTCTCCACCACAGCACCGTCGATGGTCAGTGGCAGGTGTTGGGTGTGACCTCTCCGGAAGTCAACAACAATCTCTTTGGTCTTGCTGACGTTCAGCAGGAGGTTGTTGTCCCTGCACCACGTGGTCAGATGGTCGACCTCCAACCTGTATTGGGTCTCGTCGCCCTTGGTGATGAGACCCACCAGAGTTGTGTCGTCAGCAAATTTCACTATGTGATTGTTGCTGTAGGTTGCAGTGCAGTCATGCGTCAGCAGGGTGAAGAGCAGCGGACTGAGCACGCAGCCTTGGGGGGCCCCTGTGCTCAGTGTGATGCTGCTTGAGGTATTGTTGCCAACACGTACTACTTGGGGCCTCTGACAGAGGAAGTCCAGTAGCCAGTTGCAGAGGTAGGTACTGAGTCCCAGTTTGTCCAGTTTGCAGATGAGTTGTTGTGGTATTATGGTGTTGAATGCAGAACTGAAGTCTATAAACAGCAATCTCACATATGAGTCTCTTTTTTCCAGGTGGGTGAGGGCTGGGTGGAGGGCAGAGCAGATTGCATCCTCTGTAGACCGCTTGGCTCGGTATGCAAACTGGAAGGGGTCCAGGGTGGGGGGGAGAATGGCTTTGATATGTGACATGACAAGCCGCTCAAAGCACTTCATGATGATGGGTGTCAGTGCCACAGGGCGGTAGTCATTGAAGCAGGATGGAGCAGTTTTCTTCGGCACAGGTATGATGGTGGCAGCTTTGAAACATGATGGGACGATGGCTTGCTTCAGGGAAGTGTTAAAGATGTCTGTGAAGACATCCTTAAGCTCCCCTGCGCAGTCCTTCAGCGCACGACCTGGGATGTTGTCTGGACCTGTTGCCTTACGGGTGTTGATAGCAGCAAGTGTCCTCTTCACGCTGTCGGCAGAGAGGCACAGGGGCTGCTCATGTAGAGGGGGATGGGTCTTCTGTGGGCAGGTGCTGTTTTGTGCTTCAAAGCGAGCAAAGAAGCGGTTCAGGTTGTTGCCAAGCAGACTAAATGCGCCTATCAGAAATGCATGACAAGCATTGCAAAGCAAAATGACTCACCATAATGCAATTGCATTGCAAAGCAAAATGACTCACCATAATGAATTAAATACAATTGGCCAAGAATGGTTTCGGTCTTAGACCTTCATCATCAAATTGCTTGCGGAATGGTCAGTGTGCAGGATTCTTTCTAAGCTCAAGAAAAAGGGGCTTGAAAATCCTAGAATTGTATTTATGTAAGAATGGGAACCCTGTACTGTGTTTGCTTGTCCCTGAAGATATATGTGGGCGGTGATGGCGTAGTGCCAGTTTTTCAAAGTGGGTGCCGTGATGCATGCTCAGGGGTGCCGTGTTATGGTCCAAGGGTTGATAATTTAATGACAAATTTAAAAAAAAGAAAGAAATTAGCCATAATATCAATTTCAAAATTAATTTCAATAATGTTAAATTGCTTTGAATTGAAAGGAACGTTATTTAAAAAAAAAAAAAAAATCTTTGCAGCACAAACAGCAATAGGCCTACAGTTTCTGTTGATTCAGTGTGTAACGTCAGGCGAAAGAAAAACATGAATAAAACGTTCTGCTGCTTTCTACTGCTTTCCAGCACCCCTGCTGCTGGAAAAATGTCTAGGGGAAACAATTTTTGTGTTCCCAAATCAAAGCCGATGATGTTTACTAGGAAAATGATCCACTCATTGTGCGCACTCAAAATTATATCTGCCCCCCCTCCCCAATCTGAGCAGTCTAGATCCGGGCCTGACTGGCAGAGTTCTGCAAGGAGGAGTAGGCAAAAATCCACAGAACCAGATGTGAGGCTAATGGGTACAAAGACTCATTAAAGTAGTGGTTGTAAAAGGAGGTGTTACAACAAATTAACTACATGGGTTCACATACTTTTTCAAATGTCATATTTTGAGTTTTTGTGAACTTAACCACAAGGACGAGAGAGCCACAATAAAGCTACCGGTATTCACAAGACCCCTGACAGGTTTCAGTGTAGGAATTTTCAGCGTAATTGAAATCTCTCTCTCCGTGTGTGTGTGTGTGGCGCCTTGGCCTTGGCCTTGCGGATGCATGTGTATCACCCATTACCAGGGACAGGCACCAACGCATGCTACATGGAGGAGATGGAGAACGTGGAGCTGGTGGAGGGGAACGAAGGCCGTATGTGCATCAACATGGAGTGGGGTGCCTTCGGCGACCACGGCGAGCTCAACGACTTCTGCACGACTTTTGACCACGCCGTGGACGAGCGTTCAGCCAACCCTGGCAAGCAGCAGTATGTTGCAGCGTGACAAGATCATAACCCCCTCCCCCAACCACACCCAAACGTGTGTGTGTTGGGGGAGATGTAGGGTGATGTATTAGTAGGGTTGGGTATCGTTTGGGTTTTATCCGATACCGGTGCTAAATTAAAAAAAATGTATTGATACAAATTTGAACATGAAATTGAACTGTTATATTCAATTTACTATCAATATCTGATTGCTTCTAACCGTAATAATACATTTAAATGTTAAAACAGCTTGCCATGCATGCACACACAATGGTAAGCTCTGCTTTCAAGTTTACCCAGTGTGGGCGGTTTGCCATAAGGTATGTTAAAATCGCTTGCCATAGAACTGCCAGGTCATGGACAACGGCATTTGCAAGCAAGCTAATCTAACAGGGACTCTACTTTCCAGTTAATTCCGTGTGTTCCCAAATGCTTTAAGAAATTTCATGTCTTAACCCATAACATGCAATAGTTTTGAACATGTTGGGCTACATGTCGGTGTTGAAGTGTTTAGATCCCAGCACTAGCCTAGTAGGCATTTTAACGTTTTAACATTTGTAACCTACATACGGGGCAGCCGTGGCCTACTGGTTAGCACTTTGGACCTGTAACCGGAGGGTTGCCGGTTCGAACCCCGACCAGTAGGCACGGCTGAAGTGCCCTTGAGCAAGGCACCTAACCCCTCACTGCTCCCCGAGCGCCGCTGTTGATGCACGCAGCTCACTGTGCCAGGATTAGTGTATGCTTCACCTCACTGTGTGTGTGCTGTGTGTGTTTCACTAATTCACGGATTGGGATAAATGCAGAGACCAAATTTCCCTCACGGGATCAAAAGAATATATATATACTTATACTATACTTATATACTATTTATGTTTTTGCCAGCAAACTTTTTGCCTTTAATGACCGTGACAGTGGAGAGTGACAGGAAGGGAATGAGCGAGAGAGCAGGGGTGGGATCCGGAAAGGACCACGGGGCGGGAATCGAACCAGGGTCGCCGGCGTACGTACGGTGCAGGTGCCCCAGCCAGTTGCGCCACAGCTGGGTCCTTGCCAGCGAACTTTTAACATGATCTTCATATTCATTGTGATGCTATATGGGCTTCATGCACATGAAAGATTAATATCATGCAATTATGTTGTTTAGAACACACCGTGAAAAAGTTTTCACCTTACGCATTAGCAAGGATATTGTGTAACATAGGCTACTGTTGATGTTGTTTCATAGCCTTTTGCTTGTGTGTAGTTAGGCCCACTGCTAGATTTCGACAGGAGCTCGCAATATTGCTTTAAAGTAAGCTACTTGGGCTCACGCAAGCGGTCAAGCACTGTCCACTTGCCTACAGTATGTGGTGCACCCCTCTGGTTTATACATCCAGTGTTAATGTTAGCTAACTGTATCTGTATGTGTTGCTATCAGAGCAAGACGTTAGATATGGCGCATGACATGCAGTGATGCCTCGTATAAAAATAAATAAAACGCTATTTAAGCACCGAAATCCACGTTGTTATTCGATGCAGTTACTACCGGTGCCATATTAGAACTGTGTTTCGGTGCCCAACCCTATGTATTAGGGTGTTTTTTTTTTTTTAGAGAGTTAATTGCAGTGTGTGAGTCTGTGTCTGTGTGTGTGCACAGGTATGAGAAGATGATCAGTGGTATGTACCTGGGGGAGGTGGTGAGGAACGTTCTGCTGGATTTTACTTCCAAGGGGCTGCTCTTCCGTGGCCGGCTCTCAGAGAGGCTGAAGACGCGTGGCATCTTCGAGACCAAGTTCCTCTCACAGATCGAGAGGTGGATGTATTTGTGTATGCGTGTACTGATATACATGTCTCTCTTTTGTATATAAATGTGTGTAAACATGTGTGGCACATGCAAGTACCAAGCCCTTAGCTTTGACTGACTGTTTTGCTGCCACTCACACAGCCAACACATCCATGCGCCCACGCCTGAGCTCAGAGATGGCTGTTCTCTTAAAAGAGATCAGGAGTCAGGAACTTGGGATGTGTCTGCCCTTCCAGTCCAGTGGAGCGTGCTGCTCCTGAGCTGCCCTCCTCACTGTGCCTGAATGCTCTCTCCTTACACACTCTAATCTGCCATTGGCCCGTACTTCTAAATCTAATTCAACCTGCATTGTGGTGTTTCACTCCCCGGCACATCCCATGCTGAATCCGTTAGAAATGAAATACAATGAGTTTTCTCTGTAGTGCTCAAAACAAAGACAAATGTACATCTTGAGTGACTGCAAAGGGGGCGACATGCTTTCAAATTCAGGAATATGATATAATGGCCTTTTCATTTTGGGAAGAGATTGCCTACTGCTTTCTTTCAAAGAAGAACTACAGTAGTTCCAAGGGTAGTGAAATGCTCAGTCACCCATGAAATAGAGGTTAGTGTAGGAAAAGTTTAACTAAGGAGGGTAAGTGGAGAGTGCAATAAGTGGGCAGTACACGGAAAGGCCAGGTAATAATTGGACTAAAGATCTGGGGGCCAAATTTGTTTGGTGTTTTGATGAAGGTACTGTGTAGACTGCCGTGCTTACCTGGTGTGTGTGTGTGTGTGTGTGTGTGTGTGTGTGTGTCTGTGTGTGTGTTAGTGACCGACTGGCCCTGCGTCAGGTGCGCGCCATCCTGCAGCACCTGGGCTTGACCAGCAGCACGTGCGACGACAGCATCCTGGTGAAGGAGGTGTGCACTGTGGTGGCGCGCCGTGCTGCCCAGCTCTGCGCCGCTGGTCTCGCTGCCGTGGTCGACAAGATCCGGAAGAACCGGCAGCTTGAGCACCTCCGTGTCACCGTGGGGGTAGATGGAACGCTCTACAAGCTGCACCCCCAGTGAGTAATATCCTGTGTGTGTGTGTGTATGTATGTACGTGCAGGTGTGAGCACAACAGGTCTTGAACTGTTAATTTGTAATAACACCATCCCCCCCCCCCCCCCCCCCTCCTTGTCAGTTTCTCCACCATTCTGCGCCAGACGTTGCGCGAACTGGCGCCGCAGTGCGAGGTGTCAATCATGCAGTCGGAGGACGGTAGTGGGAAAGGGGCTGCCCTCATCACTGCGGTGGCTTGTCGCATGCGAAACGAGGCCAAGTAGCGGAGACTGCACTAAAGAAGAAGAGATGAGGAAGGGGAAGGAGGGAGGGGTCTGAAAGGGAAACTAAAGATGTCCTTGAGAGACTTTGCTGTGTTGCGCTGACGTGTGATTGTGATGAGGAAGCAGATGGAATGAATGTTTTTTTTTTTTTTTCTTTATATATAACTCTTTTGGTGACGTGTAACACCTAAATTATGTGTGCCCATTGCTATTTATGTGTTGGATTTGAAGCAAGAGATTATTTCCAGTGATAAAGATATTACTGTTCTGTAATACAAGTGTGTCCCTTCCAAGATTACAGATTCCTGTTTTATACTGTGAATGTACAATCGATGGAGTTTTAAATGTTGGTAATCAATGTGTAATTAATAAGACAGAGCTGCAAAGTTAGGTGTTTTTAAAATGTAGTCATTAGTTACTGTAAGATTTTATGAGAACAAGAGTTTTGCACAGAAACAACATTTGACATTTCTTCATGATGTTCAAGAAGAGTTGTTTTGTTTATCAGCTCTGAATTGTGAACCTTCCAAAACACTTCACATTTTAAACATGTTCAGTGTGCAATGAATCTTAACTGATTTTATTTGATTGGATTGGATTGTGTTTTTCATATAAAGTGTGCAGGAATCTGAAGTCATGTTAATTTTACTTGGATAGTCTGTCGACAGAGACTTTAGAAATGATCTGTTGAGGTACAGGTTCAGTATGTAAAATTGTTGTTGAACAATTACTGAACTTAAACTTAACCAAACCATCCCTTAATCTTAACTTAAACCATACATTTGTTTACACTGTCAACAGATAGTTTATTGATAACCTAAGCATCTGTATATCTGCAGGTTAAAGGGGACTATCCCAGTAAAGCATGACCAAAGTCATTTGTTTGTGTTCTGGAAAGGGTGGAGCAGAGGTCAATTAAGGGAACTGAATGTTTGTGCTTTTAGTTATGCTGTTACCATGGCCATCAGAAACAAAGATGATGTGTTAAAGTTTATGTCTTTGTATCTTCTTTGTAAAGTAAGAAGTTATCTAGTGAAGTCATGTCATTCTTTTAAACTACAAGTCACATTTCTTGTTCCACTGAACTTTCATTATAAATCAGTTATTATAACTATTTAATATCAGTTTGTTTATGATGGAAAAACTGTTAGACTACAGCACAGTTTTGGTTATTCTATTATCTCAAGTGAAACCCAAAGGTCTGTTAACACCGACTTGGTATTGATAACCAGGTAAATACAATGTAATGCTGTCACAAGTCATTAGACTGAGATTGTTGATCTTATGAAAAAGAAAAAAGTAAAACATCCCCTCAAAATGTTTTCAAGTTCCCTAGGATTATTTTCTCTTTAGACTTTACTAGTGTTGGAGAGCCGAGAAGTCGACAGTCACAGAAGTTATACACTCCCACACATGATGATGTTTTCTAAACAAAGTTCGGGAGGAGCCCTTAGGGATGATTGACAGCAATTAACTCACCTGTCTTCCTCCGCCTCCAGGATATTTAAGCCGGCCTCCTTATCCATACGTCACACGCCCCAGCGTTCGCAAAATTACCCCCACACAGTTGTCCCCCCCCACTCCTTCATTTCACTGTTAGCCCAGTTACTCATCCTTCTTACACAGGGGGTGCAAGTGGAATCTCTGCTTCAGGCATTCCAGAATCACGGGCAGCTACCATGCCAAACACATGCTTAGCTTATACACTCAGCATAGCAATCATACCGACGGGCAAACTAGTAAACAAAATTTAATTTCATAAACAACATTTGAGTTCTTCGACCTACCTCAGGTTATATAGACTACAAAAGCAAACTCCCGTTTCTAGCCACAAGTACCTTCTCACTGAGTTATGTGTAAACATTCATTTTCAACTAACAAAACCACCCACCCATGCAGTGCTTATGTGCAACAATTTATTTTTAGATTGAGCACTGATTCTGTCATGTTTTGTTTCCAAAGATGGCAGTCTCTGGCTGTATATCTTTCTTTGTAATCTCACAACATATTGTCCAAAAAGTAAGGCCATGGCAATAAAGTGTAATGTTAACAACTTCTACCAACAGAATCATATTACAGTCATAGATCCTGACTTCTACATGTTTGTGTCTGGGTTAACACCTGCCCCCTGTATGCGTCATTGGCTGAGAATGCGTCATTAAAACTGCCTGATGAAATTCAGACTCCCTCATTAGCAATGACCAGGACCCTGGTGGTTTTCAACTTGTAGTACAATTTCAGCAAGGTTGAGTTTTCACTGCTAAATTAATTGACATCTGACTGCCATCCTCAATTATAAAGCAGATTGTTCCAGTCCTTGACATTGTTTAACTAGAAATGTAATGCCAGAGGAATTACAATAGTGGATGGAAAGCTTTTTTTCCCCTATACAGTAGACTTGAATGGCTGTGATGTCATAATGGCCTAAAGCCAGCTGCGCTCGTTAAAGGTGCGATTTGTAGGATTGTTACCGAACGTTCTGGTGGCCAAAATCAAAACACTGGTGAACGTTCTCAAGACTACTAGACGCGAGCCTATTCTGGGTTACCAGATGTAATAAAGACTTAGCTAATGTTAGTTGACCAGCAGCAGCTTTAACGTTTCTCCAACCATGACCCAGCTACACATTACGGAAACCGTGAAAACAAAAAATACCTCTCTAACCAACGTAACATATTTAGCTGAAGTTAGCGATGCAGATGAAGTTTAGCCTAGGCTAGGCCTACCTGTTGTGGAGAAATATGGCCAGCTCTGCGTCAGACTTGATATTCTTTGTTTGACGAAGACGTCACCATCTCAGGAAGCTCCTCCGATGTCCACTTTAATTTGTTTCTTGTTTTAATTTTGGAAATTTTCCTGCCTCTCTTAGGCGTTCATGACTACAACTGACAGCTGTTGACAGTTGGCCTTTTCTAATTTGGCAACCCAAATAGGAGGACGCGCTAGCCCATTATTAATACGCTATTCTAGAATTAATCGTTCAAAACAAACGAAAATTCCAAGAGATTCTGCCCCGTAACTCATTTTTTTCATGGGTTTTACAGGGTTTTACGGGTTAGAGTAATGTTGTCAAATAAGCCATTACTTCAATTCATCGTGTTTCCTTACTCTCTGACAACATATGGTGATCATTTTTGGAATGGTTACAGTTTATTTTCCATTATTTCCTACATACTGGACCTTTACGCTCCCAGAGAAGTTCCTGGGCTAATCAGAACACTGGCACAGGTGTCACCTGTGAATCCAACTGTCTCAGCTTCTAATGCATACAATCTAGTTTTTTGGTACGAGGGTTTGTATGAACTCAAAGATTAAGTGATTCAGTGTCAATCTCCCCACCAACATTAAGCCAGCAGCTTTCCATCCACTATTGTAATTTCTCTGGCATTACATTTCTAGTTAACATTTTTAATCCCCTATTTCTAAAAAAGTATAAACTTTTTAAAAAAATCTGAAATAACAACTCTCTTGCCCCACTCCAGACCTTCAGAACGGTTATTTCAACATGTCTGTACGTTAAGCGGTTAGAGTCGCATTCACTCTTGAAAAGGTAAAAAGAAAAGGTTATAATAATAACTAGAAATGTAATGCCAGAGGAATTACAATAGTGGATGGAAAGCTGTTAGAGTTGCATTCATTCTTGAAAAGGTAAAAAGAAGAAGCAGCAGCCAGGAGATTTTAAGATAGTGGATTCCATCCACTATAATAATGTCACCCTTATTTAAAAAAAAAAAGGCCCTAGAGGTCCAGAGTCAATTATTTGAAATAGAATTGTGGTCAATTATTCACAGAGTTAATAATGAAAATACTGACATGTCTCAGCGATGTGCACTGAAAATTTGGTGCGTGAAACCCATGTCCAGGCCTAGGGACTATCAATTTGCATCATATGTAAGCTGCAGAACAACATCTAATGCGATTTCTCCTCATAATTAATGGCCTACCTTGCACACAAATATTACACTATTTTGTGTTTGTTTGCACGTATCCCTCAAGTCTTCTGAGAGGTGGAGTTGTCAAAAATGTCAGTGCTAAATAATTTTACTCATTTAATACCAAGTAGATAATCCTACAAGCAAACTTGGGTGAGTCAGTGCACTGCACAAACCAGAAAGTTGTAAACTATCAAACTATAAATTGATTCCTTCAGTGAATAAACTGAAGGTTCTTGTTTTGAAACTTTAATAAAACCGAGATGACCTACTAATCTTAAGCCAACTGTCCTCCAAATAATTAATCGGTCAATATATACCTTATATAATAACCTGTGCCCGGTTCACAAATATTAATATTATCACTTATTCTCACTCAGTGGTTGTCATACCACTGAAGCCTATGGGTTGCGGTTTAAAATGAGGGCTCCTAGTGATTTCATGTAATTTTGAAGATGATAAACACATAACTTGTAGACCTCTTTCAACAAGGAATGAAGCGGCAGCTCAATAACATCCTTATGGATGTGTGCATTGAGATATGAGAGATACATATTGTGTGTCAATTATCATAATTTTTATATAATGATCTTAACATACATGTTGACTAAAATATTCACCCCCTTGGATATTTCCCCTTTTTATTGCTTTTATCTGGATGTGCAAGCCTTTTTCAGATTTTCCACACAGAATTTTACATTAAACTGTATATTTTGATTAATTAACATTACTTTGTAGAAATCTGTTTTCATTAAAGAACTTTTTTGTAAATTCCTGTAAAAAAGCCCAAATATATTGACTATGATTCCATATATAAAAGCAATAAAAGGTGAACAAATGCAAGGGGTATAGGCACTGTAGTCCTTTAAATCCAAAATAAGCCCAAAACATATTCTTCTCCTCATCATTTACACCTTCTTGCTCATGCCAATTTACACCCTTTTACCCTTACTCCCTATGTGAAACACGATAAGGGGGTGAGGAAGTATGTGTGCAAGTCATCATCCCCACATGTGGTACTGTCAGATTCATACACAAAAAGAACAAAAACAATTTGGTGTCAGTCATAATTTACAGTGTATAAGTTCTGAATGCTGTGGTAAAACTAAACTGATTATTTATGTTACTTACCAGATGCTTTTTGTTGGCTGATTAAAGACCATTTGTGTAGTTGCGTTATTGGAGCTGTCAACATGCCCTTGCCACAAGGACACTTTCAACAGCATGACTTTGCTATAAGGACAGCAACATTCACAGTTGTGCTTTTTGACTGCACAGTCAGTCAAAAGACTCATTGAGCAGAAGTGCCACTTTAAAAATCAGGGAACAACATCACAGCGGAACAAACAAAGGCGCTGGGGGTGGGGGGGGGTCATTCCACAGTCCTCTGTGGGAAAGGCTGGATATGCAGGTGAGACAAACAACAGATACAGCAACAGCACTAATGTGGTCCCAAATATTCAAGGGTAAGATCATAGTCTGAATTACAATCCTCAGATGGAATACTGCAGATTTTTTTACATTCATTTTGGTATTTGATCTATTCTTCGCTCCACCTGAGGTAGCTCGGAAATCAATACTTAAGAAATCCGCAGGCATAGGAGTGCCACTTTTGCCCTGAGTGACATATAAATATAAAAAAACTCCACTGCACAATAGAGACAGCAGAAGATTAAAAAAAATGCTAAATACTAAAAAAAACTAAATCAAATATCTACATAGTGTGCTTAAGGATGATCAAGCATGAGGCAGGGCAGGGACTGAGTCTGTAGTTCCATACTCATGATGCAACAGCGGCGCACAGGGAGCAGTGAGGGGTGCCTTGCTCAAGGGCACTTCAGGCGTTCCTACTGGTCGGGGTTCGAACCGGCAACCCTCCGGTTACAAGTCTGACCTTACCTTACTATGCACAGAGAATCACAGGCTCAGTCATTGCAAGCGCCTCTTGATTGATTAATCACTACTATGTGGATACTGTTTTTAGAATTGATTTAGATTAAGTGTTAGTATAATTTGTATTTTTGTATATTTAGTATATTCTTTATCTTCTACTGTCCTTATTGCTTAGTTGTGTTTTTATATTATATCCTTTTAATTACTTTTTCTGCTGTTAGTGAATGTGTGTGTGTTGTCTGTATGCTACGGAAACCTTGAATTTCCCCTGGGGATCAATAAAGTATCTATCTATCTATCTGAAGCGCTAACCAGTAGGCCACGGCTGCTCTAAGTGCAACAGTGTAAGAATAAAGCCTAGGGACCAGCATAAAATAAATATGGACATAAGAGAATAATGTAGACAAGTAATATAAAAACTATATCAGTACAAGAATAGGTTGAAGTAATAGGGTTACAGCCATTGGTCAAGTATTAAATAAAAGGTATTAAGTACGGCCACAAGTGTAGTAAACAGTGTAGCAGTAAACAGTAGGCTAGAGGACAGTACACAAACATGGAGAAGGTGGAGAGGCAGACAGACTATGCAGAGAAGTCTTTCTCCTCTACCCTTGTGAAGCATTGAACAGTTCAAGGGCCCTGGGGACAAATGACTTCCTCAGTCTGTCAGTTATGCATGACAGTGAGCGAAGTCTCCAGCTGATCAAGCTCCTCTGCTTTGTAATAGTGCTATGGAGTGGATGACATTCATTGTGCAAGATGTTGATCAGTTTGTCCAGGGTCCTTTTGTCTGATATTGAAGTGATGCACTCCAGTTCAGTTCCCACGACAGAGCCAGCTTTCCTAACCAGCCTATCTAGTCACCCAGCATCCTTCTTTTTTGTGCTTCCTCCCCAGCATACCACAGCATAAAAGAGGACGCTGGCAACAACAGACTGGTATGGTGTATGTTGACTTTACTGAGGTGTGTGTATCAATCAGA
This sequence comes from Alosa sapidissima, assembly GCF_018492685.1. Classification (NCBI taxonomy): domain Eukaryota; kingdom Metazoa; phylum Chordata; class Actinopteri; order Clupeiformes; family Clupeidae; genus Alosa; species Alosa sapidissima. The sequence goes on from NC_055964.1 coordinate 16,161,845, forward strand.
TTGATCAGAAGAAGGCCCCAGGCCTAAACGTTATCATTTCATTTAAAAAATCATTTGGAGCCAGAGTGTGAGGCGCTTTTGTACCCTTTCTAAGTATTTTGGTGGCCAGCACCTCACCAAGTCCTTGGTGTGCATTACATTTGCCTTGAATATGTATGTGTTTTACCACCACTGAGCTTTAGACGGGAGATCCCATTAACTGAAATGAGATTCTCCCCAGTCTATTCATTGATCAAACCAAAGATCTCGCTTTCTTCGTTTTAATAATATTACTATTATTATTATTGCTGGGAAAAACTTTATGAGACTCCCCTCCACAGGATGAAATGTCTGTCACCAGCCAGGGGTTTAGAGAAGGAATTCAAGTATCATCCGTTGTGATATCTGGCTATGAGATGCCTGAGTGTGCTCATCTGGTACTAGAATTACTTTAGCATCGCACCTACAGTATCTCTCTAGGGTGTCTTATTATCTGCCTAAAAGTCAAGGGCATACGGACATCCCTGTGAGCACTCAGCAAATCCAATTATTATTTAGGGACCACATGAGTGGTCTGTCCTTCCTTTTGTCAGCACTATACTTTGGCTTGTCTTGACAGGCTTAGAGTTAGGTGCAATTCTTGTCAGCTCGAGAGATTAGTCAGTGTCCTTTTTGACGGTCAATGGTTCAGTGCTGTTAATGCTACTGAAGATTCTTGGGTTTCCAATTTCTGAATTTCAATAGTTGCTTTCATATTCATATAAAAACTAGGGAAATAGTTGTGGATTTGAGGAGGCTCCTTTAAATGTCTTGGCTTGTACATCAGCAACAATTTCAAATGGGAAGTGAACACCACTCACATAATCAAAAAGGCACAACAAAGACGTGTGGCAATAAAGTCAGTGTAGCTCATAGTGCTGGCTATGTGCTCTATGGTCAGAGAGGTTTGATTGAGCCATGGCGTGATTCTGTTCTGTTATTATAGCCGTGCCACTTCAACCGTGTCCCAATCGATGTCCTCCGCCCCTGGACCATTTGCTGATGAGGTCAGGATGGGCACTGCTGTTTTGCTTTGTCTTGTGTGTTTTGCTTCCATGCTGGTTGCAAGTTTATGTATGTTCTTATTTGTTTGTGAAATAGGAACGTTTTGAACTGTTTTGGGTGTGTTTTCTTTTAATCACTAGAGGGTGCCTTCTACTGGTAATCACTAGAGGGCTCTACCTGTGTGGAGAATGTGCTGCACTAACGGGCAAATTCTCCCGTTTCCGAATTCGCGTGTAAATCATGTTTAGGTTGAAAACGCAGAACGTGGACTTTCTCATTGACCTTCTGATTGCCATTTAAATCCAGAAAGAACACAAACCAGTCTTTGATTTGTCAGTAAAATGGTGTGTCATCACATATTGTTTATAGAGTCAATACGTGCTTGAGGTGTGTAGATTCATAATTAAAAAAACTCACTGTTGAGAAAGAAAGTTGTTTCTTTTTCTTCCTCCTCTTCTTCTACCTTTTCCTCTTTCTTCTTCTTCATCTTCTTATTCCTTTTCTTCCTCTTCTTTTTCCTCTTCCTCCTTGTGAGGGATCAAGCAGTAGACACAGACACACTGGATTGCGGGTTCAACAAAAATCGGATTTATTCCAGGTTTAAACAAATAGACAAGAAAAAGTCCTTGTATATGGCTCTAGAGGCATTTCTTAGTAAAAGTTGGGAACAGGACTTTTTAATCATATTTAACATGTGCTGAATCCAACTAGCCCTGTTCCCAAGCAGAATTTTGAGATGCCTTGCTGGGGGGGGGGGTGGAGGGGTGTGAGGAGACAGTGATGCATTGAGCAGTTTTCACCATCCTCTGCCGTGCTTTCCGGTCGGAGGCAGAGCAGTTGCCATACCATACTGTGACAGTTGGTGAGGATGCTCTCAATGGTGCAGTGGTAGAGGTTTAGAAGTTCACCAGGATCTGAGGAGAGAGGTTGTGTTCTTTAGTCTCCAGGAAGAAGAGATGCTGGTGAGCCTTCTTGATCAAGGTAGAGGTGTTGAGGGTCCAAGAGAGGTCCACAGAGATGTGGACACCCAGAAACATGAACTGATGACATGCTCCACCTCAGTCCTGTTGATGAGGATGGGGCTTTGTGTGCTAGCTTTTGACTTCATGAAGTCCACAATGAGGTCTTTGGTCCTCTTGGTGTTGAGAGCCAGGTTGTTAGGTGCTGGACCTCCTCCCTGCAGGCTGTTTCTTTAGTGTTGATGATGAGAGAAATCACAGTAGTGTTGTCTGCAAACTTGACAATGGTGTTAGAGCCATATGCAGGTATGCAGTTGTAGGTGAAGAGGGAGTAAAGGAGGGCTCAGCACACGCCGCTGTTCAGGGTAAGGGTTGAATGGGTGAGGTTATCTAATCTAACAGACTGCGGAAGTCCAGAATCTAGTTTCAGAGGGAGGTATTGATGCCCAGTTCACGGAGTTTGGTGATCAGTTTGGAGGGGATAATGGTGCTGAACTGAAGTCAATGAACAGCATTCTCACATACGTAGGTGTTGCTATTGTCAAGGAGGGACAGGGCGGAGTGAAGTGCCGTAAAGATGGCATCCTCTGTGCTCCTCTTCTGGCAAGTAAGTAACTAGTGCAAGTAAAGTAACTTGAACTTGCACTAGTTATAATGTTATTCATCTAGCTATTAATTCACAGGACATTCAATCATTTTACTAACACAAAGGTTATGAAGAAATATGGGTGACACTTTATGGTAAAGGTACATGAATTATCATGAATTCATGCATTAATTAATTCATGATTTATGCATTACTTCATTCCTTTATATCCTATGAATCTTTCGGAATTGACAGGAATTCATATACTCTTATTCATGATGACCTCATGTATGAACAACACATCAACTAAAGCATTAGGTGTGATGGGTATATCATTATGATTTCTTAAGCATGATCATCATGATTACATGAATTTTAGGTTAATTGGTCATGCATTCATCATGTCTGTGGCCCCTCAACTAAAGCAGTGAATAATGGCATGTGTTTAGAGAACTCATAACTCAAAGTTATGTTCAAATCAGAATTTGAGCAGTGATGACCACATTTTTGGCAGAAAAATAAAGTCATGATCATGCTTAATACATCATAATTCATAATGATGTGCCCACCGTACCTAATATTTTAGTAATGTGTTCATGTATGAGGTCACAAATGACAAACTATGAACTCAGTAAATTCCTGATGATTAATTAGATATTAATGAATGAAGTAATACATAAATCATAAATTAATTCATGCATGAATTCATGATAATTCATGTACCCTTACCGTAAAGTGTTACCGAAATGGGTAAAGGCCTATGTAACTTACTCCAAGACTACATACATTACCAACCTAATTCACTTCAATTATGTAAAATGTAATGTAAATCAGGTTTTATGGCCAAGTATACTTGCGTATACAAGGAATTTGGTATCTGCATGTATCCCATCCATGAACACACAGGTCACACATTGAAGCACACATTAACCTGGAGCAGTGAGATGCCTTGCTACAGTGATGCTCGGGGAGCAGTGAGGGGTTAGGTGCCTTGCTCAACCTCACCCAAAGTTTTTTTCAGGTAATTAACATGGGCATAATATAGATTGTTTTTCTTTTTTTCACAGCCTGTATCCTTGATCTATTGGCCAAGGGAGATTTCTGTGAACAATATGAATTAATTTACATGGTATAATGACATCCTCCCAAAGAAAGTGCCCAAAATCGCCATTTTGGCAACCATTTTGTTTATGCTAATTAGATGGCCATAAACTCAAAATTCAGCTTGGGAACAGGGCTAGTTGGATTCAGCACACCTTAATTATGTTAAAAAGTCCCGTTCCCAACTACCTCTTGTCTAAAAGTTTCTGTGTTCAAAAATCAGGATAACTTAACAGAAGACCTCACCCTCCAACATGAACCACAGAATGAGAAAAAAAGGAAACTTATATACAAACTGATCAAACCAATAACTACTAAAAGGGATCCCATCAAAATCAATTAACTCTTAGAACACAACAAAACATTGGAAAAGATAACTAAATACTTCTCTAGAGATAAACAAACCAAGTAATTTGTAAATACCATATTTCACAAAACAATTCCAAACCATAAATACAGAAATTCTCTCCATTCCCCCCTGGCAAAGACGCCGTTGAACATGGCCAAAGTGTTGTTAAGCTGCCGGAACGTTCTGCTCCGTCTTGCCAGTCAGGAGGATTTGCCCGGACCAAACAGCGCAACGCACACTGCTCCTTCAAGAGTCGGCCACACTCCAGGAACGCCACAAGCCCCATGGTAAATGAAATAAACAACGTTAACAAACTTAAACAAACGTAGACGTACCAGAACACAATTGAAAAGCTGCGTGCACTCAACTTGATGATTATGTACTGTTAAATTAAGCAATAAAGTCTGAAATTAAATCTATGCGTTGCGTGATTACTGAAATGTTATGAATTGTGTGCATATGTATATGAATGTGCCATGAATGCATGTATGTACACATGTAAGAAATGTGTAATAAACTTTATATAAATTATATAAAAGGACAATAACACAAGAACGATTGAGTGCAAGGGGAGGGGATTACCGACTTTGTGATTTCGGTGTTTGTGTGTGTGGCCGCTATTGCGACCATCACACTCCTCTTCTTCCTATTCTTCTTCCTCCTCTTCTTCTTCATCCTTCTTCATCTTCCTCTTTCTTCTTCCTCCTCCGCCTCTTTTTCTTCTTCCTCTTCCTTTTCTTCTTCTACTTCTTCCTCTTCTTTTTCTTCTTTCTCCTCCTCCTCTTCTTTTTCTTCTACTCCTTATTTCATTAAGCTTTGTGGTTGGTTCACGGATGTTAATGGAGGCTGGCCATTTCTAGATGGCTTCAACTTTTGCTGGGTCAGGCTTTACCCCCTGGCGACTTACAATGTGACCCAGAAAGAAAATAAAACAGACAATAGACCCAAGTACAGTGTAAAATCTCATTTGTACTCTTGACCACTAGTTGGCAGACACCCAGAGCTTCGATTCAAGCTCAACCTTTTTTTTCAAAGTTTTCAGGAAGCACACGAGAAACACACGAAGAAGACGTGCATTTCCTCCATAACACGGAAGCGATGCGGGCCATAGTTTTGCACAAATTGAAGCAGAAATACACCAAATGTTCACATGTGATGAAGTCTTGGGTCTGTTATTCACCTATTCTGATTCTGAAGGAGAATATCTGCCTTTTGGAGAATATGATAGATCGTCTATTGACTGATAGTCACGGTGCGTCTGTGAATGGAGGTGCGTCTTTGCGACAGTGTCCACTAAGCATACCATGCTTACTGTATTTCGACCCTCGGCCCAACATAGCTGGGGGTGCCAGTGGCAATAGTGATGATAGTGTCCGTAATGGACATGGTATAGACAGCAGGGGTTGTAAAAAATAGGGCTCTGAAGAACTACAAAGTCACCCGCGATAGGAACTGATTTGACCAGGCTACTTTATTGTATAGTAGCATATGGTTTGTGATTATAGTAATAGTTTACTATTGTTGGTTTACATGTGACTGTTTTCCTGTTCATTTGTCATGTGGGTGAAATGACAAAAAAGAAAGTAAAACTGTTCAAATATGTTCAACATCTAGTATTTCCTGAAATGTGCATAATTCACGGTGGTTACCATCCAGTGACGTCATAATATGCAAATTAGATGAGTACATTTACCCCCTTCATAAATTTTTGTTTATACTCAATGATTTTCACATTTACAGTAGGACTTTATCTCTGACCACTTGCAAGCCATGGCCTTTTGAAATTTTGATGTAAAAATCCTATTTATTTTTTTAAAACCCTGGCGGCTAAAGGGTTAAAACCGAATTGTCCACTGAAATCAGAACTTAAACAACCCCTGAATTCATAGTGGTGGTTGGGTATAAATTGGGTACAAATTGTAACCCAAATTATTAATTGCATAAAAAGATAGTTTTTTTTTTTTGTTAAAAAATTATTATTAGATTCCCCATGCAAACTTTGAAATGAACAAACTGAACAAAAATGTTGGTAGTGTTGCATAGACCAGCACTGCCTCTGCTGTAAGGCCACTCAGACAGCATTGCATTAAACATTGAAACGTTGCTGGTGCATTGCATATGCCAAAGGCCATGCGGTTAAATTCGTACAAGCCCTCAACCTGCCAATATCCACTAGTAAGATCTAGGGTCGAAAACCATTCGGCCTTATATAGGGTGGTTAACGTCTCCTCAATCCTGGGTAGCAGAAATGTGTCTTTGTGTGTAACAGCATTCAGTTTTCTGTAATCTACACAAAAGCACCAATCACCAGATTTCTTTCGAACCATCACTATTGGACTTGACCACGGACTTGAGCTCTCACGGATAACTTCCTTGTCTAACATAGTTGCTAAGAGTGACCGCATCTCTTTGTCCATGGCTGGAGCCAGAGGCCGGAATCGCTCTGTAATGGGTGCCGCCATTCCGGTAGGGATACGATGTTGCACCGTATCGGTTCTTCCTAAATCCGCCTCCCCCTTCGCAAAGAGCATGCTCCATTTAGCAAGTAGGACACGGAGCTCACCTTGTTGTTGCGCAGTGAGGTCTCTCCGGTCGGTGATTTGGTCTAGTGAGTGGGACTGTGGCTCATCATCGCCCACTTCAACCACCGAAACCTCCACGACTCCCTCCTCATTGGCCGCCAATGACAGGTCACACTGGCCATGGATTGCAGCTTTATCTAACCGGCATAACGGGCCCAGATTCTAATCATTTCAATTTCTAATCATTTTTAATTCCACTTATAGAGCGCCAAAACATTACACATGTCTCATGGTGCTTTACAGAGTGTTAGACAATCAAAGAAAAGAAAAGAAGGCCCATGGGCAGCAGGGGCGAGGAAAAACTCCCTAGAATTGGAGATACATATAGAAAGGAAACTCGAGCAGATCCTCGACTCAAGGGCCTGACACATCTGCCTAGAGTCAGTTACAGAACAGTAAGGTCTGTTGTATACATGAAAAATGCATAAGTTAGTCAGGTGTAGAGAATAGAACATGGTGTTCTGTGTGTCACCTCAGCCACCTGAGGTGTATGTTACAAGAGGTGGGATGGTTACATATCCGGTATGATAATGCATGAATCCTATATGTCAGAAAGTTCAAATAGTCCAGTGTAGGAAATTGAATTGTCCAGGGGGATTAGGAGTTAGTCATAGGGCAAGTGGTGGGTCGCTAGGCTGTACGGGCCAGCAATCCAGGTAGGGGGGACAGAATAGGCGATGATAGGGCAGTCGTAGGGATGGGACTTCAGATGAGATGAGTAAGATGAGGGACAAACATACGGATGCCTGATGACTGGTGATGGTATACCTCACAGTGAGGTAAGGGGGAAGAAAGAGAGATGTAGAGTGGGTTAGATAAAGGCCTAAGGGAACATCACAGGGGTTCAGGTTACACAGGTGCACAGGGAATCTTCCATGCATTTGGGTTAGCCCCTTGAGCCGTGGATCTGCCCAAGGTTTCTTTCTTAGTAAGGGAGTTTTTCCTTGCCCCTGTTGCTCTTGGGTGCTCCTTGTTGGTGCCCCCCCATCCCAATCCTCCCCCACCTTTCTTATGCATCCCTTGCCACTTAATCTACTAAACCCCTCTTCTACTGCACTTTTTACCCCCCCCCCCCCCCCCCCCCCATAAATGCACAAATAGGCTGACACCAGACATAATTTCACTGCATTTCTTACATCCAGAGTAACTATATGCATGTGACAATAAACTTCCTTGTATCCTTGTATTCTTTACCTCAACCACCGCACGTGCTATGCCGAAGGAGGGGGTCTCTGGAAGAGCTTCAACCAGGCCACAGTAGGGGGCCCACTCTTTTTCCGAACACATGCCCAGACAACAACCTCACTTTGTGCTGGCAGACAGATCCTTTCTTCAAGCAGCAGGCCAGATGTAAGCCCACCGGTTCCTCGTGCTCCACAGCAGTGATCCGCTGGCAAACAGCAAAGGCTTGGGTTCAGGCACTCCAGGCTTGTGCATGGTGTGGGGAAGACAAAAAAGGGTCAGGTCTTTGTGGCACACACACTCCACACTCACACTACCAGTTCGTGTTTACTCTCGTTCTCTCATCCGACTCGCCTTGACTAGTCGCAAAGTCCTTTCTTCCCAGATCCAAAGCTACTCCTCTTCAGTGAACTCCGGTTCGAAAAGGTAGGGTCTTGGATCTTGGTAGTCGCCATTAGAACTCTTAGAGAAAGCCCACCTGTCAGTGTCAGCCTAGTAGCAGAGAACTTGGTAGTCACGCTGGTGTATTGCCGGAAGTTGAGGGTTTACAGATGCTGCGTGATGTCTTTGCGCTTGGCAGCGGTGCTTTGCCAGTGCTATGCCCGAAAATAGTTCCAAATCTAAATTGGTCTAGTAAATCCCTATGTGTTAATTTTCATTGATATTTGTACTCAATGTGAATGTACAGGTTACGATAAATAATTATAAATTAGCCTAATTATCACTAGGGACCGTTCAGTATTTATGGAATGGACCACCGAAGGAAAATAGGGGAGGGTCATGTCTTTTTATTCTTTGTTGAGGGGAGGGTCACCCAACTTTTTTTAGTCTAGGAGGGGGGGGGGGGGGGGGGGGTCACCCAACTTTTGTATTAATGAAAACAGCAACATTTCAAAGTGGCCTGTTTGGTGCATATTTTTCCATGTAGCTCTCAGTCTCAGTCTTCACACTCCGGGCACCCCTCTCTGCACACCACATTTACCCCTCATTTCCTTCTTTCTTGCAGAGTAGCAAGATAAAGGCCTCGCGCTGCAGCTTTCTTAGAGACTCAGTGGAGACTGAGGGACATCTAGGCACTAGCAAAGGTTCTAGAGGGAATGTGATTTCTGGCGCCATATTACATTCTCTTTCGTTCCATAGCTGTTAACATTGAACATTGAAAGTAAGGGAGATGCCCCAGGTTTCTCACCCAAAATACGGGAAAATGTCAACATTCGTCCCCATTAACGTCGGAAGGTCAGGAAATTTGGTCAACTTTACACAGCCCTAAAAAGGCTACATTTACCTTTGGCTTACTTTTGTACCGTGTAACGTTAAACAGCGTTGTCCTTCATTCATCCACATCCAGCTCCTAACGTTTTGACAAGCATATCTACAAATTGACCTTGTTCCTGCCCAATCTCTAGCTTTGCTGTCTCCATCCTTTCTGTTTTTGTTGTTTGCAAAAATATATAGTATTTATTGGTAACCAGCAACAAGTGCAATTTGTTAATCGCTGTCATTCTCTCTCCTGCGCAAACAAAAATGTGTCACGTTCCAAGTAGCCTAGTGTGTAATTCTGCTTCATAAAGTTAAACAAATACATTTGGTTATTTCACAGAAAAATATAAAAAGCCAGTTGATGGTCTACAGTGCAGAGTTGGTAAGTTATGGTGGGCCAACTTGGAGTGAACATACAAACAGGGGAAATTCTTTCTCTAGTAGCTGAGTAGCCTGATGGTAGGCAGGTGCGCACATAGACATACGGCCGAACACTATGCAAGCACCAATGAATCGTGCTCTCACGACAATCACGGCGTTAAACTTAAATAGGTTAACATCACTCTAAGTTCGCCTTCAAGCAAGGAAAACAATGATTTGAAGACATCTGTTTCGTTGGAAGGGCAAGGTGGTAGCAACAGGGCAACACAGAGACAGGCCCGATGGCAGGGCTAATGTTATGAGAGTATTAAAATATGGGATATTCTACGGGAAAATATTAAAGCGGCAAGACAGCGGGGGAAGTTAAAATACGTGATAAACACAGGAAAAGTTAGCATGCGTGTTTCGGTCACATTACATTATTAATCACATATTATTATTTGTGAAATTGTGCAAACAGGTGCAACACATTTGAAAAGGAAGGACTGGTGCATGCAAGCTCCCGGGAGAGATTGATTTAAGAACGTTATCACAGTGTGTCTTCATGGCGCAAAGCAGCGCGGGGGAAGACAGCGACAATTGGCAGGGGAGGGTCATGTCTTTTTTGAAAATTCTGTCGGAGGGTCATTGAAAAATGTACAGAAATTACAAAAAAAAAACAGGTAAGGGAGGGTCATGCAACTTTTGACTGAAGCACTTAAAATCCCTCCGGTGGCGCCTTCAATAAATAGGTAACAAACAGCCCCCTATCGTGAACCATATTCTTGACTATGTGCTACACTCTTGCCAAAGAGTCTGGCCTGGCTTCATTGGCAAACATCTTCTTCCTGGTGGGTGGACACTTTTTGAAGTTTAAAACAAGTTTAAATGTTAAGTTCCTTTGAACCAACAACTAACAACCATTAGTTAACAAGCTAGCATCATATCATTGGTTCCAAATGGGAAAGATGGCCAGAAGTCACACGATTCATTAGATCAGATTATTTTAGATTAGATAAGATTTAACTTTATTGACATTGTGCAGAGTAAAAGTACAGACAACAAAATACATATTGCGTCTAACCAGAAGTGCAAAACAGAAAGGAGCAATGTCATATACACAGTACAGTAGGCTATAGTGGTGTAGTATAAACAGTACAAGACATAGTGCAGTGAAGACAGTAGTATTCAGTTAAGAAAGTGATATGGTTTACAGTAATATAAATTACATTCAATATAAATATGTACAATGTATTAGCAGTCACCTTATAAGAGCAGAATAGATATGGAAATGCAGTATGAGCAATGTATGAACAACATGTACAGATATGTACTGTATATTAAAAAGGGGATATCAACAATGACAAGCACTCTTTCTGGTGTGCACTCAAGATGTGTTCCCAAATAATTAGAGTACCGTTCGTTAGATCAGCTGCATGATAATCCTTGCATATAACAAGGAGTTGGTGCATTTTGACATCGTAAACATTCTTGTAGAGAGAAAAGCAGTTTGCAGTAAAGCTTATTGGCTACATTTTGGCACCCCTCTGTCCCTTGGTGCCCTTGTGCATGAGGTGCGTGAGCGGCGTTACTGTGTAGCAGCCTATATACAATGTTGAAACATTTCCTATTCCTGTTCCCTATACACGGGTTTCCCGTTTACCAACAAAACTAGATGCGCGCGCAGCTTTGAGGCAGAAGTCGCTTGGTGGCCGTCCACAACGTTATAAACTTAACCTAAATAGTCGGCTGCTGTAAGCTACAGTCAGATTTTTTTGTACACCCCTGTTGTCTCAATGATAATAACATCTCATTTCAGACTATATTTCAAAGTTTGACGTTCATTTGGATTATTAATATAACATCGTATTTTGTCATTTTTGGCGAAGACATGCATTCCGTTAGGGATATTGAACATATTTAACATTCTCTAACCATCGTGATTTCGAATTGGTGCAGTTTTCAGCACAAAAACTCATTTTATTCTTTTGCTCTTTTGCATTGCTCTATGCTGTATATGGTGCTTTCTGCCTCTTGGTTGCGCACGCATGTTTTCGTGACGTTCCATAGAAATCCATGTATAACATGCTACGATAAACACAACCAAGAACAAAACTGAATAGCCGTTTCACTTTAAACTAGCAGAAAGTATAATCAGAAGTTCATTTACACCAAAAACCGGGATAATTCGTGTCACGGAAAATATGATTAATTATCCGGGACAGTCACCCAGAAAAAAGAGAACAATCCCGGGAAATCCAGTACATGTGGAAACCCTAGTTCCCAGGGCCCTATGTTCCCAAGGTCCTATGTTCCCAGGGTCCATGATTTCCTGTTCAATTTTCTGTTAAAGGACAGGTTCGGTATTTTACACTTAAAGTCCTGTTTTCAGATAGTTTATGATTAAATAGAACGTTTAAGATTGAAATTTGGACACATGCTGCTGTCCTAAGAATTTTCGGTTTCTGTGGTAGCGCCCCCCCTCCTCTAGAACGCTGCATAGGTGCACTGGAACAATCCTTCCTAAAACGCATTAAACTTTCGTTTACAAAGACGTGAAACTCACCGAGTGGTCGGGGGTGTTCACTGATATGCTCACACAAAAATCGCTGCAAAAGATTCTTTCCAACAGGTTTTATCGTAGTTTTTGTCCAACTCCATTGACTTGTATTGGATGTGCTGTGAGGTACGTTATCACTCCGCTGCCGGAAACGGATATGGGGTTGTTTGTATTCTTTCTGTAGTCTTATGCAGTCGCGGTATCGTAGGCTACTACGCTATCCAAATTATTATATAAGAAAATACTTCAAGACAGCGATCTTCTGCTTCTTCTGTGTATTCAATGAAATGCCAGTGGTTTGCTTGTAATTGGCAAGACGGTGTAAGGTGCATTATCGCCACCAACTGGGCTGGAGTGTCTATTATTCAAGCTCTCAACGGAAGAATGTACGGGTGTGAGGCGTTTGGAAAAATAGCTCCACAGTTTTACAACGCATGGTAAACAGCTGTTGGAAAGCATCTTTTGCAGCGATTTTTGTGTGAGCATATCAGCGAACACCCCTGACCACTTGGTGAGTTTCACGTCTTTGTAAACGAAAGCTTAATGCCTTTTAGGAAGGATTGTTCCAGTGCACCTATGCAGCGTTCTGGAGGAGGGGGGGCGCTACCACAGAAACCGAAAATTCTCAGGACAGCAGCATGTGTCCAAATTTCAATCTTAAACGTTCTATTTAATCATAAACTATCTGAAAACAGGGCTTTAAGTGTAAAATACCGAACCTGTCCTTTAACACACATTGAGCTGGGGAATATAGGACCCTGAACATAGGACCCCTCATGTTCCCATTATCTACCATCTTAATCTAGGACCCCTGAGAGCATAGGACCCTGGGAACATAGGGATGACAGTGCCATTGCAGTGTAGTAACAGTCCCATTATAAGAGTAAAAATAAGTGTATGTGCAGTATGAACACTTTATCACCCGGAGAGAAAAAATACTTTTTTCTGATTGGCTGTTGGGGTGGTTATTTTCTAAATAACAGGACACCTATGAAGTAGATCTGGAGTAGAGCAGTTGCCATACCATACTGTGTGCTAGCTTTTGACTTCCTGAAGTCCCCAATGAGCACTTTGGTCTTCTTGGTGTTGGGAGCCAGGATGTTGTCGGTGCACCAAGATGTTAGTTGCTGCAACTCCTACCTATTGACTGTCTCATCATTGTTGCTGATGAAAGAATTGTGAATAAGCATTATAGTCTACTGTATTTCTCCTGTCCTTGTCCTATGCAAGCATCCTTTGTTTATCCTTGAATTAATGAAAGCCTGTCTAGAGGCTTTTTGCCTATCACCAGGTGTGAAATGTTAATGTTTGTAGAACAGTGAGGGGCCAGGCCTCTGAGGAACTTCCCAGGAAAGGGGGTAGTTTTAATTAAAAGACAATAGAAGCTGACCAGACTTGATGGCACCAAAAGGCCACATCCCCTTCCACCACACCTTTTACATTGCATATACTAGTAGGTCACTCCTTCTCTTTGTGTGTAACTTAAATATGGTATACTTGTTTCTGTATAGTCAGAGAATACTGGTGAAACCCATGATGGGGTGACACAAACATGCATCTCTCCCTTGAGGGGCACTGGAAGCAAAGAATAAAAGCCTGGATCTTGATTTTCCATCGTCCTGACTGAGTCTTAAGAGAAATATGGTAGTAAAAATATACTATCAGTTATGGAGGTTCCAACCGTGAGATTAAAACTTTGGATTTAATTGGATTCAAATTTTGCTGAGAGATCTTCATCATCGTGTTTGACGGCACACTCTTAAGGTAAGGTAATTGATATTTTCTGGTGGTGAGATATAGGGAGTTGAGTCCTAAACAGTCCTAGTCAGACTGGTCGGGTGTTAGAAACTACACCGTCTTTGTTTCTGGAAATGGCTCTAGGTATGAAAAACTATCACACCGGTTCCATGAATCTAAGCTTTCGGTGTTAGAAACAGTTGTGTTTCTGGAAATAGCCTATGCATTTAAGACTAAAATGTAGTCGGTCCTATGGACACTATTCAGAATTTTGGGGTCGAAATTCTGAGGTAGTTGGGAGAAATGACCAATCTCCTATAAAAGTCTACCAAAAAGGGGGACTGCTCGCGTAAGAATCTCTCACCTGAAAATGAAATTGCATGAGTGTTGCTGGTCATAACAGATGCATGAAACCATCTTTAGATTGCGTAACTAAGATCACAGTTTGAAGTAGCCTATAAAGATGTTGAACTGAAAGCGTAATATTAATAGTTGGGCGTCGAATGACGTTTTCCACCGTTTAAAGTAAAGGCATTGGAGTTGGTATGATACTGTGTTCTTCAAATTGATAAAAGTGCAACTAGTTTGAAATTGTATTGATAATGCAACTTTTAAATTATGGAGCCTTATGATGGATGATCAGGATCCAAGTAATATTTGCCCCATCTGCAAAGATGGAGTTTTCTATGTTCAGTGTTATGTGTTGCAACATGATGAGTTTGTCTTGTCTTGTCTTGTCTGTCTTGTCACTGCTATTGTCAACATGGGCCCTGAATGAATGAACGAATGTGTGAGTGTATGTGCTGGCGAACATGTGTGAGTGTGGAAACTTAATTCCAATGGTAATAGCTTTGTACCAAAGGGAACTTTTTTATGAATGTGGCAGATTGGTTTACACCTCCACAATAGTTTCTGTGCCATTTCCTCTGGGCGCGATTGGTGGAGCTACCATCACCCTAATTGCAGGGCGGACTTTTATTTGGATATTTAGCTTAGCGAATATCACGGGGAGGTACTTTCTCCTGTCTTTGTTTTGCTTCCGGGGTGCCCGTCGTTACTCAGTGGCGTGTGGTGGCAAGTTGGCTTGTGTAGCCACTTCTCCGACGAGTGTGTTTTAATTAAGGTAAGCTATTTTGGCGTTCAGCCCTGTCGTAGGTCATTGTGCCTTTCATGAATGTAATACTTCCCTCTCCACGTCTTCTAGTCAGCTTGAGTGGTCCATATTCACTGGCAAGGCTGTTGTAGCGAGCTCTGACGCTGGGTGCTTGGTGGGAATCAGCTGGAGGTAGGTTAGTTTAATTCATTTACCGCCCTGTATTTTAAATTGCGTCTGTCCACTACTAAACTATCTGTTCTCCGGATTGCGGCTAGCCGTAGCCAAGCCTCTCATAAGCTCAATTCATGACCTGCGGTCCCAGAGAGGGGATTCATCGCCACTTGGTATGTAGATGCATTACAAATGTTAGCCTTAATATTGTTAGTCTTTTAAATTGTTGCTAACTTTAATTCTAATTGGAATGTGGTTCACGTTTACAGTCGTGTGGGAAGTGGATTACAGCCAAGTGCCTCCACGCCTTGGAAAGGCTGCTGTTCTGTTGTGCTGTGGATTTGTGGATGACGTTTTCATACGGTCGGGATTGAATGGCGTGCCTTGTTTGGTTGGGGACTATTTGTAGTTTAACGCATGGGGCTACGCAGTGGTGTACTGCCCTCTCTATAGCTCTACCTGCATGCCTACGTCTGGTTGTTGTTTTCTTTGATTTGGCGGCTATACGGTGTGTTGTCCCGTCCTTTTGCTTGAGTTGCATGTTTATTCTGTGTTTTCTTTGATTTGGCGCCTATCGCCGGCTATACCTGGTGTGTTGTCTTTTTTTTGTTTAACCTGCATGTTTATTTTGTTTGTTGTTTTCTTTGATTTGGTGCATGCGGTTATGCAGTGCTGTACTGTTTCTCCCTATGCTTGACTCGCATGCTTTTTCTAACTGTTGGCCTATTGGTATCTTTGAGGTGTGTGTGTGTGTGTGTGTGTGTGTGTGTGTGTGTGTTTGTGTTTGTGTATACGTATCAGGGCGGCTTCACTGTCAGGATCAACCTCTGGGCCCTGGTGGACAGTCTGACTGCCTCCCCTCCCCCTGCCTGAGATAAGTAGCCTAGTTTGATAAATGGGCTATTGGTGAATGAATGATTGCCATATAATTACTGTCAAGCCTTTTACCAACTCTTGTGTCTCTGTTCCTCCTCTCTCTCTCTCTCGCTTTCTCTCTCTTCCGGACAGGTGTGGTGGGTTTCCCACAGGCGGCAGGCCAACCTTCAGGTGGCGGAGTTCCCCCCTCACTTTTCTCTGCTGTGTACAACGGGTGCTTTATTCTGAATTGCAGTGTAATTGCAGTGCCATTATCCTTCACGTGTGGTGCGTGTCTTCTGGGTCCCTCCTTTTCCCCCTTTTTGGAAATCCTGCTCGCTGTGGTAAGCCCCCTGCCCTGCTCCACTCCCTTTGATTACGGGTCACAGGTTAAGCTACGGCGTAACGGTGTGGTTGCCATCATTAACCATCCAGTAGATCTGACCCAGGCGTCTCCTGTATTTACACCTGATGCATTGCTTTTATGGTTGAATCTGTGTATGTATCAATAAATCATGTTAACTTAACTCTTGTCTCTGGCCAAAGAGTGTACGAATCTGTGTTGCCTTGTGGGTATTATAGGGAATATAGTATAACTGGTCCTAGGGTGTAACCCCCTAGGTGGCGTAGTCGACTCCAAATTTCCTTGCCACGTCACATAAATATAACACAGATTTAATTTCTTTGGTGATCTACAATCACGGTCCTGTTTTTATAATGTTTTGAATATTGTTTTATGAATTTCTGCCATGTCAGAGTGGCTTTGTTGTTTGCTTTTTTTTACCTTTGTCTTCCACACTACATGATTGCAAGTCTCTTACTCTTTGCTTTCTTAATATGCTTATAAGACAAATTGATTTCCAGGTTGGCTGGTGATTTCTTTAATGGTGAGCCAATGTTTAATGCAATCAAGACTGACAATTGTTGTTATTTTTGTTTGTTCTATTTTTTGTTGTTGTTGTTTTGTTTTATTTTTATTTATTTATTTTCATGTCTGGCATTCTGACCAGGGCAAGTCCAGATTACTGTTACTTTCCTTATCGTTCCTTTACACACTTCCTTTTCCCCTCTGTAATACTAAGTTTGACTCATGATTACTTATATTATTTTTATTTATATATTATTTTTACTCTAGTCACTTAAAGCTGCAGATAATAAGTTATGTACTGTTTTTGTTGTATGCTCCGGTCTAAGAGCATAGACTCTGTAAGTTTTTTGTTGCTTTAAAGCACCTAGGCTATACAGATGCTGGTAGTAACTAATATCATTTCTATACTTTCTTTGATTCGATTCTCTTTGACTTTGAATTTTTGTTATTCTGTTGCACCCTTTATTTCTTTATGTTACGGTTTATTTCATTTGATTTCCTTTTCAGTTTGTCCTGACTAGGAATACTTTTTCCTATTTTCCAATTCCATTATAGGTGCTAAGATAACAGGAGGATAATTTTTATATAATCCTCATTTGAGCCTTTCCTGGCTGTGTTGTTATTTTTTTTTTTTTTTTCCTTGTTCTCATTGGTTTAATTTCTGATGGTCTGTTTGCTTGCTTAACTGCTGATATATTTTAATTTCATTAGAAAACCTATGGGTTGAGATTTCATTTTTTTTATTTTGTTTTTTTGTTTGTTGTTTTGTAATGATTTATTTCATACATTTACAAGCTTTGCTCCTAGCCACCCATCACCGGATGATATTTGATGTCTACAAGCAGAACCTTACCATGTTATTTTATACAATAACGTCTTCCTGTAGTTTGTTTTGTTATCAGTTTCGGAGGCGGATCTGGTGGACAAGGGTGTGCCACCGATCCGAAGGGGGTTGGTTGATAACAATGGTGATGGTGATGTGTGTAGATAGCCTTTTACATTATAGGTTGAGGACTTGGGCTCCTCAAGAAACTTTACTTCTCAAGAACACTGTTTAATAGATTTGGACGAGATGTTTTGTTACCACTGTCATAAGAAATGTTTACATTATCACTAGGAATTCTGTTCTGAGGCATCACAAGCCTCAAAGTTCATGTACTGTATTGTTTGCGTGTTTGGAGGTATAACTGAGAGGTCAAGACAGACCTGACTGCAGCTGACGTCATCTTTGAAAAATGTTGAACTCCACTGAATGATCATTTGCTTATTAGTACTGGAATGACAGCTAAAACTTCTTGCTCCAGACATGTATTTTCAAGATCTGTTTACAGACTCTGAAGCCGCAGACCCAGAGACATCCTAACGACGCATGTCTCACTTCCCCCGCTGGCTTCTCATGGGACAGAAGTGTGATGGATGGGACAGAAGTGTGATGGTGGAAGACACAGCTTATCGAAAGGGGGACAGCCCTTTGATCTGATATCCAACACCACCCCTGAAGACCCCAACAGCACAGTGTTCCTGGGAGAGCAGCATTTGGAAGCCTTGTGTACCATCCCACAAAAAGATCTTGGTCGGAACATCACAAGAAAGATTGGATTACTTTAGAATAGTGGACCTGCTGTGGGCAGAATAACCCCCAAACAGCAAGGATCCGAAAGTTCCAGGTAGTCGACCCTGACCTTCAGTCGAGAGAATTTTAATTTTTTTTGGTATACTTTAACTGGAGAAGGAAATATTGAAGAAAAAGAAGAGGAGCACAGGGTGTGGGGGAACGCCCCCTATTAATAGAGCCAAGCGCCGCCCTAAGCACATTTTGCACACACATACACATTCTAAACATTGTGCACCACATGAAAGCAACCCACCTGTGATTTTATTCTATTGCATTGTGCTGATTCATATTTTATGTGAATAGTTTAATGATTCAAGTCTTTATGACTTGAAAAGGGGGATTTGAAAGTGTTGTGAATCAGCCTCATTTCTGTAAATGTACATACTGTGTACTTCTTATGGTCATCTGTGATTTTTGTACCCATGTGTACCCTGTGTGTGTCTTTGGTCTGTATGCAAGCATCCTTTGTTTATTCTTGAATTCAATGAAAGCCTGTCTTTTGCCTGTCTATGGCCTTTTGCCTATCACCAGGTGTGAAATGTTAATGTTTGTAGAACAGCATGTGTCCAGGCCTCTGAAGGACTTCCCAGGAAAGGGGGTAGTTTTAATTAAAAGACAATAGAAGCTGACCAGACATAATGAAGGCCTAATCCTCATCCTCCCTTTCTATTGCATATTCAAACTGGGTTGGACCTAGAGGTCACTCCTTCTCTATGTGTGTAACTTTAAATATGGTAGACTGCTTCTGTATAGTCAGAGAAGTCAGAGAATACAGAGAATCTGGTGAAATCCATGATGGGGTGAAACAAACATGTACTTCTCTCCCTTGAGGGCCACTGGCCCCTCATTGAAAAGAATAAAGCCTGGATCCTGATCTTGCATCGTCCTGATTGAATCTTAAGAGAAATATGGTAGTAAAAATATACTATCAGTGCCTGTTGCGGGCTATTTAATTTGCAGCGTAGGGCATGACAGACGAGCTCCCATTGTGAGCGCATCTACGGTTCATTTTATCATTTCATAATTTTTTATTTTATTTTCCCCAGCAATCAGTACAAATAAGCATCGTTAACTTAGCAACAATTCAGCAAGAAGGATTTGGCTAAAGGTGGGCCCCCTTTGTGGTCGTGGCAGCCGTGGGCCCGGAGGGACTCCCCAAGGTGAGGACAGATGACTACTAGGTGCAGAGTGAGCTCAATGAAAAGTCTTATTAGTACTGCAGTCTTTTCAAAAGAACTATAGATTATTTATTTTCTGATACATGGTGAACACCTAATGCAACTTGACTAACCATGCAAATACTCATATCTGCTCTTTAGGGGCATCACTAGAGTGCAAAAGATCCAGAGCTTTAGCCCAGCAAATTATTATTTTATTTTTTTTACGGGGGTCCAGGGTTTTCTCCCCTGGGAAATTTTGACATTTTTTTTTTTTTTGGGCTGTTAAAGATGCAATTTCAACGTAGTTTGAGAAGGAAAGGAAGGCCAATTGTTGGGGCCCTTATTATCATATTTTAATAACAAAATGCAATTCCAAGGAATTACCAGTGCATGAAAATGCAAAACATATGATGTAAAATATATTGTTAAAACAGACAACTTTGCTAATGTTTGCTAGTAGTTACGTTTACAATGCTAACAACACTAGCAATGTTAAATATATTAACCATGTTACTACACTAACTTAGCTAATGTTTGCTAGCATGCTAACTATACTAACCATGTAACTTAGCTAATGTTTGCTAGCAATTATGCTGACAATGCAAACTATGTTAGCAATGCTAATAATGTTAACCATGTTACTTAGCTTAGTTAGCTAATGTTTGCTAGCAATTATGCTAATAATGCTAACTATGTTAACAATGTTAACCAAGCATAACCAAGCATAACCATGTTACTTAGCTAGGTTGCTAGGCTGTTGCTAGGGTACATGAGGTGGTTGCTAGGCAGTTGCTAGGGTAGTTATGGTGGTTGCTATGCTGGTTGCTAGGGTAATCATGTTGGTTGCTATGTTGGTTACTAGGTTGTCATTGTGGAAGTGGTTGATAGGTTGTTGCTAGGGTACTTGAGGTGGTTGCTATGCTGGTTGCTAGGTTAGTTGTGGTGGTTGCTATGCTGGTTGCTAGGTTAATCTCATTGGTTGCTAGGTTGTAACTGTGGAAGTGGTTGCTAGGCTGTTGCTAGGGTATTTGACATGGTTGCTAGGCTGTTTCTAGGTGAGTTGTGGTGGTTGCTATGCTGGTTGCTAGGTTAATTTCATTGGTTGCTAAGTTGTAACTGTGGAAGTGGTTGCTAGGCTGTTGCTAGGGTATTTGACATGGTTTCTAGGCTGTTGCTAGGGTACTTGAGGTGGTTGCTAGGCTTTTGCTAGGGTAGTTATGGTAGTTGCTATGCTGGTTGCAGGCTTGTGTAAAATTGAATTGAAACTGCGCTAACCAGTAGGCCACGGCTGCCCCAATGAAGTGTCTTAAAGCTAGCGAGGTACAGAGGCTGGCTACTACTAGCTAGTAACACAGACCCTTAATTCAAAGCCAGAGCTGGCAGCTTTTTTCACGAACCTGAGCTGATGGAAGTATTATCAGGGGTTGGGGGAGGATGTCTCAGTCTCAACCTCGTTTTGCACTGGCTGTTTTGTCCCACCCAAAAAACCTTCTTGTATCCATATTGTATCCATAACTATACGTTGCAATAGTAGGCTATTAAACTGTAGACGGGCTCTGGTAATTATCAGTTCGACAGAGGGGGGAAGAATAGAACACTGATGTTGAATTTGCAACAAATTATTCCGACTCCGCAAGGAACGCCAGGTCAGCGTTAGTAGCAATGTTGCAGTTGTGGCTGCTGGCTGTGGCATTCGATTGGAACCTTATAAAAACCTCTAGGATGATTTTCATTATTATCTTTTAAGACATAGAGATCCGGGGCTATTTCCAAGACATCCGGGGCTATAGCCTGTTTTTTGTTTTTGATGTGTCTTGAGTCCCTTTATTGCCCAGTTCTTATCTCCAGGCTCAAATAAACAATTGTATTTAATTTTGAAAGACACATTCTCCTCTTATGGTTGTCAGAGCACCAGCCAACTTCAATACACAAAGAAACTGTCAGAACTTGTAGATATGTCTGAGTGTCCACAGGGGCATGGAAGACTTTTCACATGTAGATTGGTGATTTAGCCACGGAAGGACTGTGTGAGTATTTTGAATGTGCAAGCTATAGAAATGACAACATGCTTTCAATTTGCAGAAACATCAGAGAATGACACATCACAAATCTTTTTCAACTGACTTCACCAGTTCTTCATGTATTGTGGCAGTCTTGTCCATAAAGTGATGTTGCATGCTAAGGTACTGGAGTTTCCATTTCGCCAATAGATTACTGAGGACATTGTACTATTCTCTACTGTGATATAGATGTGTCTTATATATTCCCACAAATGGGGCTTATT
The DNA here is from genome assembly GCF_018492685.1 of Alosa sapidissima. Classification (NCBI taxonomy): domain Eukaryota; kingdom Metazoa; phylum Chordata; class Actinopteri; order Clupeiformes; family Clupeidae; genus Alosa; species Alosa sapidissima. Next base: position 16,183,593 of record NC_055964.1, read on the forward strand.
CCATCTTGGGGAACAGTCCCTGTCATTTACATGTAGGGCTTTTTCTGTTCTTGTTTTCTGGTTTCTTTACCACTTACATTGGCACTGTGTGTGTTTTATTTATTATTATTATTATTATTATAATCTCTCCCTAGTCATATGTTGACTGCCTGATGATGACATGATATTTAAAAAAGTCATCAGCTTCGTTTGTACTCTGATTACTGACGGCAGGAGGACAATGACCGCAAAGGGTTGTCTGATTAAAATAATGATCAGCGTAACATGACTTTATCTGAATAGAATTAGGCAGATACCAAAACAATGGCAAGTATAAGAAATGCAACAGGCTTGTCGATGTAACAGACATAGCCCCATTCGCCTATCAGCCTGGACTGATTTGTCGCAATCATCGTAATTGGGACATTTGTAATTGTCAGAGCTGTTGGAGACTCTTGTGCTATCAAGTCCATTGTGATTGGCACGCAGGTCTATAATCTGATGGCACCATGCTGACGCACAGGTGCAGCAGAGGTGATGAGAGGAGAGAGGAAATGATGGTGAACATGTGGGCAGGTTGAAAGCTGCCACCAAGGACATGCACTGCAAAAACTGCTTATCTAATACTAGGTGTTATTCATTTTATATCAAGATCAAGAAATCTAGTTAATATTGTTTTCAGTATAAAGAGGCTTACCTTGCGCTTTCTCATAAAATCATTTGACTTAATTTAAGAAGAGGTTGACTCCTTTTAAGACATTTATCCTGAAAACAAGCAAATTTGCCTCAGTGCATTAAACATATTTGTTTTGATTAGACTCCTTAAAATAAGTCAAAGTCTTCCTAAATTAAGTCAAAATGATCATCCGAGAGAGTGCTAGGCAAGTCTATTCATACTAATAACAATCCCAAATAGATTATTTGATCTTAACATCAGATTAAAAACACTTGAGAGGTTGTAACAAATGAGAGGGCTGTAGTTCACCACATGCTTGCTTTGGCACTATCCTCTATGGATTATATATAAGTATAAGTATATATACTTTTTTGATCCCGTGAGGGAAATTTGGTCTCTGCATTGAACCCAATCGGTGAATTAGTGAAACACAAACAGGACACAGTGAACACTTTGTATGAGATAACAGGCTCACATGCACACACACACAGGTATACAGACTCACATGCATGTGCACACACACACAGAGGCACACATTTTTGTTATACACAGACATATACTCACACATTGCATTGCATTATACAAACTGGAGGCATGACTATAGCAGAAAGATAATTAATTCAGTGAGTCATGGTTTACAGATATGGAGACTGCACTATGATTGGATGTGATGGCTGTACCTTCAGATGACAGATTTAAAGTGTTCCAGGAACAGGGAATGAAGGCACTTAAGAGGCCTACTGCCTTTTCTTCACATACATGGCCACTCAATGTGGCGATCATATTATGTAATGGCTATATACACTAACTATCTGGAATATAAAGCACATAGTTCAGAGCATATCTGCTCTGTATTTAAAAGCAATTTGTTAAAAATCAGAATCATGAAAATCAGAACTGGCTGCTTGCAAATAAATGTTTATCAGTATATTGGTATGTGGACTTAAGTGCTACAGTACATGTGTGGCACCAACAGCGCAGTGTGTTGTTGATTGGTATTCTGAAGGTTCATTTAGCCCTTTAACTGCAGTAACCATATATTGGTGACACAATACAAGGAGCAGAAAAAGAAAAACATTTTGACAATGCATTTTCACAAAAAACATTTTCTTTCTTTTTAATCACTGTATCACAATGATGAAATGGAAAAGTAACATCAGAAGGTAACCTTTGCCGTCCATGGTACAAACTCATTGCGGAAATCCCTTGAGCATATTAAATAAAACACTATCTGCATGACACAGAGTTGTCTGAATAACTGGACAAGACATCATTAAGACATGACAATAGGCACAAGGTATTTTATCAAGCAATGTTAGCCACTTTAAAGCTAGGCGTTACACATAAAAATGGCAAGTCTAATGGAAACAATGTGAACTAAAGAGAATTGACTACATTTAATTCACTAAAGCAGGGATGCAGCTACTGCAGGTCAGTTTACCACTGAGTAATACAACAATTAATTGAATTTATTTTGCATGAGTTTGTCACTTGAATACAACATTGTCCTTAAGTGCTACACAACTGCTCTAAAGAACAGTGTGTTGCTGCCAAGAAACTTTTTGATAATAGAGTTTGAGAATTTAACACCATGGGTCCCTATTACTTTGGATATAAATGTTGCACTAAGTTCCACTAAATCCCCCTAAATTTGCTTTGACATTTTGGTTAAAATCCTTCAAACAAATCTGATTCACCCATATATAACGTACTTTACTGTGTAGCATTAAAGTTGACATGCAGTTGTGTAGCTAAAGCACTGACGTGATGAGACAAGGAGTCTGAGATTGCCAGAGGACCTTTTGGTGTTACTGTTGGACAGAAATAAAGTGTATTATAAAGCAACTCTTTGATGGCAGGTTTCAGTTTTGATATTTTAAGAATTCAAAGTAGAGTTGACAATGTTGACAACTTGACTCTGATGACATACTCACAGACAATGGCACTCACATCTAGATAAGAAAGCATTCTAAGAGTGATTTACAGATTACAGTCATACAATCTTCCATGGAAGTTACACTAATACACAATCATCGTCATAGTGAACAGTTACTTTCCACAATGGAATGTTCTGAACAAAGCTTTTGTTTCTCATACTGTTTTACATATTTGTACATTCATGTGTTTTTTTTATTTCATGAAACATACACTCATACCACTGACTAGCATCATCAAATGCTAAATATAAAAACACCTTTACAATGTCATTGTTGGTAGTGTTCTCTAATGATTCCCCTGTGGACAGAAGGACCTTAGATCATACTGGCATTGCTGTCCTTCTGTCTCAGCACACAGAGTTGACTGGTCAGGTGGTGTTAAACAAGCAGGGAGTTGTGTGCTCCATTAAATTCATTATCCACATAAGGCTGAAGTTAAAGTACCACTGTGAATGTTACAACCCTTAAGTAATCCTGGAATAGGTGCTTGTGTAGTAGTTGTATATCAACAGAGGCTGATTTTAAGGGTATTGGTATGAAATTCACACTCATTTCAGTTGACCAAGAAAAACTTGGTCTAAAAATTGTAGAGGGGGCATTGTTAGGGAGTCTAATCGCCTATTCACTAGTTCACATTCCGTAATTTGCAAACAGATAAAATAGCATAATAGAAAAGCATGTTTGGCGAAGTCTCTGGCCAGGGCCCTGAAGTGATTTGTGGGATCATGCAGGAGTCAACTGCGCAGACAGGAGTCATGCAGAATTTCCGCCATACACCCCCAAAAATGCGTAAAAGATGAAGGACCCTATAGCCAGGACCACACGAACAAATTCGACGGGAGAGCGTGATGTGCGCTAATTCCCTCAGATCAGAGACATTTGATCTGATATAAGAGTGATAGGCGTCGGAGGACCACGGGACGAGAGTTTGAGAGCTTGATCGGACAGGCCCTTATTTGCCGCGTTGGTGGCTGCACCATAAAATAATGAGTAGAGTAATGGCCTGCTGGGATTCCGACTTGCGTTAGAACAGCGTTGAGCTGCGTTTAAAACCAGAAGCGAGTAACAGAGCGTCAGTAGTCTGGAGAGGGGATCTATCCATGCGATGGAAAATTAATTAGCCAAAATTGTATGGGGCTGCTGCAGGAGAGAGTATATGTTAAAAATGACAGCCCAAAACACGCGGTGGTGACATTCACCATCTAATGCACCCCAATTTGGCAATATAAGCAATTAAAATGCTGTAGCTAACTGCGGTAGCTAACGGCAAGAGAAGTGGTGAGCAGCAACAAATTATTAGAGAGTATTCAGAGGAACAGAGCAGAGCTACACGCTGGTGCAGGTGCTCCAAGGGTCAGCTAGAGAAGTAACAGAGCAGAGCTACACGCTGGTGTAGGTGCTCCCTTGGTCAGCTAGGGAAGGGCTTTAATATGCTGGCACTCTCTGAACACAGAGGAAGGCGAAAAAACTCCCAGACATTTAAAGGAGAAAAATTCCTTTCTTTGCCCTCTTAGCAATGAGCGACAGAGCAGCAGCTGCTGTGTATCAGCTGCCTTACGGCCAACGCCGGCATTGAGTTGGGGTAAAAGCGATGCTCCCTTAACCTTAAATACATTTTGTGATCACCACATAGATTATATTTTGTTACTATTTAATGTAGAAATGGTCTCAGATGAGATGCCGAAACGGGATAGGGTGGTGGCACCAATCCAGGGAAAGAGGGGTGAGGGAGAATCAGGGATGCAGCCCCTGGCTGGGGAAAAAAGGCTTGAACAGGGTTTGCGCCGGCGGGAGATGATGGGGAAAGGGAAAAGGTAGCGACGCGGTCGCTACAGGGAAGGGGGAGGAGGTTGCGCAGCACCCTGGGTCGGCAAAGAGAAAAGTGGGGAGGGTTGATTAGCTGGAAAAGTGAAAGAGGCCGCAGTAGCGGAAGGCAAGGTAGAGGGCTGCACGCAGGAGTTGCTCTCCTCCTTCGTGTCGCACGGCGACTTCTTATTAGAAACAGGCAAGCGATCGGATGCTCGAGAAGGCGCTGGGGAAGCCAATCTGCTCAATCGGCGACTTGGCTCCTGGCTTGACCAAATGCGTCTTGCGAGCGGAGTGACGCCGATGCTGCAACTTCGGCAGGTAGAAGTAGACTGCGAATAAATATCTGGCTGATTGAAGAAGGAGGCGTGGGAAATTCTGTCATGCTCCTCCCAAACTTCCGTTTGTAAACGCCATGTAGCGAGACTTTGGCAACATCATTCAAATGTTGTTGGGGTAAATGTTGCTTTTTTCAGGCTATGTTTCCGATTGTAACCCCTGGTCAGACCCCTGGTACTGTGAAAGTAAAAAACTAGGTGTAAGACTTTGCTTTGTCGTTGCCTATGAATTCAGTAACTAAGAGAGTACAGAAATGTGTGCTCTGTTTTTCACACATACACCTGTTTTAGCAAAACAAACTCTTTTTGGAATCCTGCTGCTGCATAGACAGTTGTGCATGCAAGCAGATTCTGCAGAGATGCGCTCACTTGTCTCCAAGTTCCATCATGGTATGGGATTTTGCACTCCTTGCTCTTAAAAGGAATAGCAGATGTCACTCTCAATTTGTTTAATGGATGTTAAGCCAAAAACATGCCCATGATTAATTAGGAAACATAAGAACCCTTTTGAACCATACACCTGGCATCACTTATTCTTCAGTCAAACTAGCAAAAGTTAACTGGACACGCCCTAAATGCACTTAAACCATGTGCTTCAGACCAGGCCAGGCCAGAAACTTTCCAGTGAGTTCATTATATATTTTTTTTCTGTCATATTCCACAATATTTGCACATGATAGTGAAACAACAAGTCTCAAACCTGGAAAAACCATTACTTAATGCCTTGTTTTCAATTGGAGTGTTCTGACTGCATCAATGCGAGCAGCGCGATGCAACCCGACATTTTGAGAGAACTTTTGTAGGACGCCCCATTCCTATTTTCTTTCTGTTGCACTGCAATTTTGAATGAAAAATATGACGCAGTAGACATTCACTCACCCGGATCCTATTAGGCCATGCTATTAAACTGATAATCAATGACTTGCTCACAGTCAAGTTGAGTGTGTTCTTTTCTCTGACAATTTCTTGAATAGATGTAGTTTCATGTTTCAAAATAATGGTTATACTGTTCCGTGCTTCCCTTTGCTGTGAACTCACAATTATGCTTCTTCACATTTCCTCAGCTGTCAATGGTCCCAGGCCTGACTTACTCTGGCACCGTTTGGGCTGATCATCTCCACATTCTCAAGGGACTGGGGACCCTTTTTGTTGTTAATGTCACAGGCTCCTAAACTGTCCCCTTGTACGGTCTCTGACTCGCTGTTGTCAGCGTGTCTCCAGGGCTTCCTTCTTGGTTCCAGCTCAAGGTGCCCCAACTCCTGCAGGTCCTTGTCAGTGTGCACTCGGTTTCTCGCTCCAAAGTTAGTGTTGGTTGTGATGTTCCTCAGGCCATATACCCTGTTGGCTTGAACCCCTTCGCTGCTCTCTCGGGGCCTAAGCCCAAACTGTATGGCGCAGCAGCAGGAGTAGGTCTGGCAGATGGCCTGGAAGCCTCTCTTGAAGTTCTCATTGTAGTAGCCGTAGATGATCGGGTTGACGCTAGAGTTGGAGAACGCTAGCCAGTGGGCGTATGGGAAGAAGTAGCCAGTCAGGAGCTCCAGCTGGTCCTTGTTCAGGTCACCATAGTCGATCAGAAGCAGCAAGGTCCACAGCGGGAGCCACGACAGCATGAAGAGCAGGGCCACCATGCTCAGCATCTTGATGACTCTGATCTTTTTGTTGGACACCAGCGGTCGGGTGACCTCATGAGGCTGTGCTGCTGCTGGCTGGGACAGCATCTCATGAGGCTCCCCAGCCGACGCCACGGTGGTGGTGTACAGCTTCACCCCGATGCGGCCATACATCAGGGTGATCAGGCTGAGGGGCACCAGGTAAATGTGAGCAAACAGTACCATGGTGTAGATTTGTTGCATTTCCGGGTCGGGCCAGTTCTCGAAACACCTGTACATGGGGTATGTATGGTTGTAGTCTTCATTGTGGACCATGTAGTAGTTCTCCATTCTCTCCACAGTAAGCATCACTGCAGACGGACTGATTATCATTATGGCCAGGACCCATATCATCCCTATAGTTGCCTTGGCAACAAGGAGAGTTAGTTTAGGCTGGAAAGGATACACAATACATCGGAACCTAAGGGGGGATTGGAGAAGATTGGAAAAAAATCAGTGGCGATTTCCTCCGCACATACATCTAACTCTAAAATGATGCATATTTGTGAACACATGTTAAACAATATATGAATATATATGAAAATGTTTTGAAGTAAAAGCTCTTGGGGAAGTGCTCAGCACAACATAAGTAGCAGGCAGGTGTTTCATAACATCTGTTGTGCTAAATCTTCATCCCAGCATGGTCAAAGTTGAATTTAGTGTCCATAATTTGGCTTACAGCCGTTTCTAAACACCTGCATCTTTTTGTCTTATAATGTACAGTATGTTCTACAATAGCTAGCTCAGCTGCAAACCATTGCATCCTTTGCCGTTTTCAGGTCAAATACTAGGGGTGAATTCAAGATGAACAAAACTTTGCAAACCATATGATTCAATGCAGTGGTGCATTGAACACTGGGGCAATTTCAAAATCATACTGTTTTACATAGTCATAGTGTAATACCTGGCATTCCAGGCGCACATCAGAAATGTCAGAGGAATGCCATAATGCTCTATATTCATCCAAATCATTCTCCATATTCATCCAAATCATCCAAATGATTTTAAAGCCATTATTTTAAAGTAAAAAAAACACAGTGTTCCTTTAATCGATTCAACTCTATCTCCACAAACCTGTCGACAGCGATGGCCACAAGGGTAAACACTGATGCTGATACTGACATGCCTTGCACCAGGCCACTCATCTTGCACACTGTGTTGGAAAATGGCCAACCTAGAGAAGAGAAGAGGCCATGTAAACATCACTGGACATTTTGTTTTAATATTTATACTTTTGAGGGGCTTTTTAATCAGAGAGATTGGAGAAAGTGACAGGATGGGATCGAGATTGGGGTCAGACTTAAACCCGGGTCCCCGTGAGCACATGGACCTGAATGTGGTATGGGCACTGTAGCCAGTTACGCCAGAACTTGGTAGAAAACCTGATGATGAATCAGGTGAGAGTTATGACAACCATTTCTAGTGGACTAAAATGTGATAATAGCTTGATGTTATTGAGATGATCTATTGTTTTATCACTGGGCCTCTATCAATAAGTCAAAAGATATGCCTCATATTTCAGTCTCATTCTTGTCTTACAAATGAAGGTCATTGCTTTAAAGAACGCTTAAAAAGTACACTGGGTAAAAAAACTGCAGTTCCTATGCTTCCCTTGACCTTCACTTGTCATTTGGGCTAAACAACTAAAATCACTAATGGCCATTCTCTGTTCAGAGTTTAGATATTTCTCTCTGTTTCCAAACTTTTATTTAGCAGGACATTGTTTTCTCCCAAAGTGTGATAAGCACCATGCATACCCAGAATCATGGGCCAAGTTGAATCCTGACCATAACTATCTCAATTTGCCTTTATTCCCTTTTCCCCTTTATATTAGTTCCTGTTGGACTTGTATAAGGTTTTGTTATTCTACATTTGTTCACTTTTGAAACTACAAAACTACATGTACTGTACTACCATACAAAGAACCCTAATTCAATTAGCACATTGAATTACCACTCTGAATGAAATGCGCTAAATACACTTGCCTTGCCTTGCTTCACAAGCTTACTTATGTGCATTGGTAATTGCCGTTTTTAGTGCTTTGACTCTCCTGTTGGATCTCTGTCTTTATGCTCAAGTATAAGAATGAATTCTGTATGACAAGCCAGCCATTTATCCCTTTGAAGCTCTTCCCTAACAAGCCACCCTGCTGCTTTCAGTACAATGCCACAGTTTACCCCCGTACTGATGTGTGGGGTCAGCCTTTTTATAGCTGTCCAGGGGGTTTGAGAAAATGGTCTCACCTCTTATGCTGAACCAAGTACAGGGCCTAGGTCAAATACAAATATATGTGTCCGGCTGTAAAACTCATGTCTGTCTCAGTTCACCTGCTTCCCAGGTCTGTATGGTAGAGTTGTGCAGAAGTGAAGCAGCTGCTAGCTGGACACTTCTGGATTGTCTTTCACATGTTTTTCTGAGGAGTGGCAGGCATCCCTTCATTTCCACATGCTGTCTTTCTAAATTCAGATGGCAAAGGGCTTGATTACAAGTCCATCATTTTAGTGTGAGATGACAGTGCTGGGCATGGCAGAGCTGAATGTGGTTAGATTTCTTATTTCTGAATAGCACCTGCCCCATCATTGAATGGTCAGCAACCCTTTTTCATCCACACCTCTGTAAACCAACAAGAATAAAAGGTAACACTTTACTTGACGGGTGAGTTCATAACACATTCATAGCAGCTGTCATAAACTGCACATAAAACATTCATGACTCAACATTCAAACCAAACCTGTCATGAATGTGGAAGACAGAATGTGTCAACAGGCTACTCCAGTGCCAAAAAGACAACATGGTAAAGCAAATAATTTTCGTTTAATAAAAATGTATTTGTTTTACGATGTAACCTTTGCAGATGATTTCTCATTTTTTGCTACTGGGAATGTCCACCTGCTCCAGGTTACACAAATGCGGGTCAGCTGAATGTACATGTAGGCTGGTTTACCTCCCAGTGTTAAACTCGTGATTACTATACAAGTTGTGAAGTAGCCTATTCGTAAAGTGATATTTGATGTAGACTTCATAAGATATTCATGAAATATTTACAAAGGCTGGAGTGATTAAATTAATGGTATCTAGGTTACACAAATACATTGACTCAGATGTGACATGATCAGGTAAAAGGTTTGGAACAAAAACGGCAATGCTGCTTTGCGATTGTTGGACTTTTATTTTGACAAGTTGTCGTCGTTCTGTCTTCCACATTCATGAAAGGTTTGGTATGAATGTTGAGTCATGTCTCATGAAACAGTCATGAATGCTTTATGTGCAGTTTATGACCGCTGCTATGAATATGAACTCACCCGTCAAGTAAAGTGTTACCGAATAAAATGTGCCAGTGCTAGGGTTTCTCATAGACGTGAGTTGGCTCAGCATTAAGGTAACATTCATGCAAATATGGTACATTTATGGTAAATATATACTATTTATGGTAAATTGTCCACTAACAGTTTGATAATCCAAGTTAAGAGAATGAGAATGACAGGTAATTATGACCGCCACGCAGAATAAAAAACATTTTGTAGCAAAATTTCGTAAACTCATTTAGCTGCAAAAAGGATGCCAACAACATATCAAATGTTGAAAATGACATATATGACTGTTTCATGAAAAATATGTGGTAATTATGAATTTGATACCAGCAGGGGCGTCACTAGACCTTATTCACTGGGGCACGTGCCTTAGTAAAAGTCTCCAGTGCCCCAGTAAAATTCTAGCTGCTCTCGCTGGAAATGGCATTCATGAGCGCATCTCCGTGCCTGCTTTAGTCATGACTCAAGCCTGTCACTTACCAGCCAATAAAAAACAAACAAGGAAAAAAAGAAAGGGGCCATAATAGCCAATCAGGAAATAGCTGGGTAAGATTGAACGCAACACCCAATGAAAATCGTTCACATGATTCTTCCGAGTGTTTCGTTGTACAGTGGAAACCGCTGGAGCTCATCACATCACTTTGAGCGTAGAGTAAGTCGTCCCCTGTTTAAATGTTACAACAAATTCACAATTTGATTGACAGAAAATATGACAAGGTAAATCATAATTAGCATCTGTTTTTCAATGCTTAGCGTCAAATTTGTAGTCTAAATTTAGCAACAGTTTACCAGCTTGTGCTCTCTCCCTGACACACACACTCACACCATGCGTAGGCTGCATGCACACATGCGGACAATTAATAATGATCAGTGTTTGGAATAATGCTGTTTAAAAGAACGGCGTTAGGTAACGACGTTATTTTTTCACTAACGGGGTAATCTAAGTAATTACTTTTCCCGTCGTTAACGTTACTGGACGTTAAAGGATAATTCCAGTGTGATTTTGACCTAAAGTGTGTTGAAACATGATACCGAGTGTGAACGTATGTCTCATAGCTCACCTCGGCTTGTCCCCTGCACTCAGAAATCTGGCACTAGTTAGCCAATGCTACCAACAGTGTTTCGTTGTGGTGCCTCGGGCATCGGCCTAGCCATGCAAATAAATCACTGTTTTACACCATTTACGAGGCTCAAAGTAGCTCCATACTTCATTGGTAGACTTCCGAGGGCCTTGACATTTAATACGAGACATGGAGAACTTTGAAAAAGGTAGTTTATTTACAAGACGATTTATATAGACAGTACCTTAAGGAATTTTACCGTTCGACGCCATCTTGAATTCCAATTGCTGCTATTGGAAGCAACTGAATCCATGCATTTCCACTGAATTATTTTTGGAATCTGATTGGCAAAGCTCTAGGTCTAGAATCGCCCCTGGATAGCAGCAACACGTTTCAAAAAAGTAACCTCTGGTGTTACTGTAGCCTAATAAACAAGTAAAAAGAGGAGCTAGTGTGTATGCATTAAAACTAATCTGTTTCAGTAATGAAAATCATTGTATGGGCTCAGGTAAACCTCTGACAACCATTGTCTATGAGCACAGTGTGATACTCAATTCACAAATGCCAGTGTAAACTTAACTACAGTGGGTATCAGTTAAGTTTGGACGGTTTCCTGCATGAATCACGCACCCATTTTCGGCAGAACTCTCGGCAGAAATGGCACAAACTGCAGTTGACCCAAACAACCACCAGGTGGCTCTTGGGAGTTCTGCCACTACACTTTTTGATGCGACTTGACTTACTACTTCCATGACGCATCCAGTTTCCAAGTCAGTAGAACAATCAGAGACAGTTGGGCCATTACCAAACATATATGATAATACAATAGCGTGAGTTTATATATCTTATATCAGGGGCGTCGCCAGCCGATTTTGCCGGGGCTTTAACCCCGAATGTATTTTGCAAAGTTGAATAACAAATATGAAACCATCATTCGGATCATGCATTGGAACTGTGAGATGAGATGGACCTATTTATCAAATATAAAAGCAGGACACGGGTTTCTTCTCACTCTCCTCCATGCAGCAGATCTAACTTGAACGTTAGGCTACCATAATTTGAAACGTAGGCTGCTTAGAGCACGCACACACACAAGACAGAGAGTCAGTCAGTTCCAGGGTTGGGCATGTCATTGTTTGCATTTCCTATTTAGTATAAGAAAGTTATAAAGAAATCATAAAGGCAACAAGGCAGGGGCGCCGGAACGAGTTTCAAAGTGCAGCCCAAAATCGCGTGCGCTGTATTTTCTCTTTCTTGCGCAAACAAAATGTGTGCAAATAGCCTGAGTACTTCTGCTTCATGAAGTTGAACAAACGCATGTGGTCATTTTATAGATAAATAGAAATTGCCTACTGTCATGCAGTTTATGGGGTAGGCCAACTTGGAGTGAACTTACACACGGGAGATTCTTTCTCTAGGCTACTCGTAGCTGAGCAGAATTGGGTGTAACTAGTGTTAATTTTATCACCTATTTTTAATTTAGTCTTAGTCTTAGTCTTGTGACGAAATGTCCTTTTTAGTCTTTGTCATATTTAGTCATTCAAATATCATTTTTGTTAGTCAAGTTTTAGTCGACTAAAAGTCTCGTCATTTTAGTCTAGTTTTAGTCAAAAGAAAACTAAAGGTATCTTAGTCTTAGTCAGTTTTAGTCAACACATTTTAGTCTTTTTTTATAACAAATTATTTCTGATTACCATTTGAGTCAAATAGTGTTTCACACATCTCAATTTTCCAACAACATTGTGTGTCCACAGGGCTACTCGTCTGTTATAATTACTCATTCTGATTTTTTGTCAGTCAGTATGTTTACATGCACAGGTAAGTCGAGCTACAGTTATAGCTCGGTTGGGATTTGACCATAGACAGTAAAAGATTTGACTGGACCACTGTCATATTCGTAGACCAGTGTTTCTCAAAGTGTGGTCCGGGGATCACTAGTGGTCTGCAAGCTATCCCAAGTGGTCCGCGAGCAGACGTGGTAAAATATAATATAGATGAATTGTTTGCAATATAACTTGTATGTAAATCCAAACAGTTATAGAGATATGCCAATTTAAGCCAGTATGAATCCTCTGACAAAGTGCAAAGACAATAAGCAAGGTGGTTCAGTGAGTAGGCCTATTGTGTAGACTAATTATAGGCTACTGTTGAAGTAGGTCTAATCTTTTTTTCTTTTTTTTTTAGCTAGGGTTAGTTAAGTGGTCCTGAAACTGAAAAAGTTTGAGAAACACTGTTGTAGGCCAAACTATTAATGTTTTACTCCGCCTCGCTAGATGGCGATATGCGCCCAAACACAACACATTCCCCAAACAGACTCTCCATCTTAGCCAGAGCTAACTTGCTAGCAAACTTTCCATATTAGCTTACTTGCTAGCAAACTTTGCGTCATCAGTCTAACTAGATGAATAGTTGACATTACATGCTGAACATTTTCGTATGGACATTCTGGGGGATGTTAATTTGTATGAGAGAAGCTTCAACTTCTGGGTATGTAGCATTGTGGCATAAAGCTTAGGTAGTTAGCTTGCTAACTCTGGCAGAAATCTCCAGTGTTCTTGTTCCATGTAGTTTCGTGTTGCAGCCACAGGGTAGACTAGCCTCCAGGAAAGCTGTTGCGTATAAACTCATTCGGAATATTTTGAAAACATAACAGCTAGATATTCTGTCTTCTCATTTTGTAGACGAACATGAAGGTAGATTTTATCTTAGTTTTTATTTCATGCAAAACATTTTAGTCTCGTCTTTTTTCGTCAACAATAATGCATCTTAAGATAGTCTTAGTCAGTGTTTCAGGACATTACTGCCGTCTCGTCATCGTCTCGTCTTAGTCATGAAAAAAAAGGTCGTTGACGAACATATTTCCTCTCGTCTCGTCTGACGAAATTAACACTAGGTGTAACGTGTCATTAATCACGTTACAGTTCCTACAGTGTGCGAGCAAAGATATTCAGAATTCTGGGAGGGCGACAAGAATATTGGCAAAAATAGAATTCATCGGAGTAGGCTGTTTGTTACCTTACAACTGAGTTGGAAACAGTGCACAACTAACTGACTAGTCTGATGTCAATCAAACCACGAATTGATTCCAAAAGAATATTAGGCTATAGGCTACAAGCTAGGACTGCCACTGTTTTCAGTGTGAAGAAGAGCATCTAGTATAATTAATTACAGAAGGAACGCAACTCGCAAGCGCACTTCACTCAAAGCAGTTCAATGTTTTGCAAGTTGAGTGCGTGTCACCATTCAACATTGTGAAGGAGGGTGCGCGTGCTGGGCAGCAGCGCTTCCATAAAGGTCTCTTTCAAAATGTCCTGTTACAATTGCAGCTGCTTCCGATTGTTAAATATTTAGAAAGTAGCCTACATGACGGCATTTTTGAGCTAGTGAGAGTGTCAGAATTTTGGCTTCTGGTAACTTGCCAATTAACTAAAGCAAGACTTGAGTGATATCACAAATTTGAAAGGAAAAATATGAAGGCAACAAGTGGCGGGCGAGGCTAGTGTAGGAAACTATGAGATATGTTGCGGGTTGTACAGCGGCTGGCCTAAATCTTCGGTCAGAAAGAATGCAGATCTTCCAGGGAGATGTTATTGATAATTTATTCCACACTCCAAAGTATGTTACTGGAATATTTCCATTTAAATAATGATGACTTGGATTAAGTTGTGTTATGTTATGTGAAGTTGTGGTTTCTAGAAAATAATAAATACCGAATACAATCAGCATCATATTCTAACTGTGCAATCAAGCATTGCTAAATAGACATTTATATACTGAACAGGTTCACCATCAGTAATAATTACACTACCACGTGGCTGTATAAAGTAGCATGTGTGGCAGTATAAAGTAGCACGTTGATGACATGGCTATACATTGTAACAGTCTGCCATTCGTAATTACCAAAGGCCATTACAAATACAAAGTGCAAACAGTTAAGTTACATGAATATAAAAAAAACGTAACATGCTAATTGTGCAATTATAGCATCAATACTATGTGCTAATCACGATATAAATGACTAAATTTGCAACATTCCACACATTCACGGCAATTATGCTAATATTTTTCCAGACATTTACACTTACTAAACGGCAGTCTGACATATAAAGGTATAACCAAAGAGATTAACAGTGTCAACAAACTATACATTGTCAGCAACGACAGAAACAACAGGACAGAAAATAAAGTGCAAAGTTTCCAGCAGAGCCGGACAGTAACGGAGTACATTTACTTGAGTACAGTACTTGAGTACAATTTTGAGGGATCTGTACTTTACTCGAGTATCATTTTTGGGGAGTACTCATGACTTTACTCAAGTACATTTGAGAGGCAAATATTGTACTCTTTACTCCACTACATTTTTATCCATAACCGTGAGTACCCGTTACTACTTCTAAAAAAAAAGGAAAAAAGAAAAATCTCGGAAACCCTCAATTTGTTGTTTCCCTCTCAAACGTGATTGGATTGTGCAGGCGCCACTGATTGGGACAGCCTATCAGCAATCACCTTCAGCTTTCCGCCAAAGTCAACTCCATGGTCAGATTTAGATAAGAGACGAAACAATAGATGAAGACGCAGCAGGTCCATCCCGGGAATGTGCCAACCTGTGGCCCCACCTCACCAGACTATTTAAATTTTCTGAACAAGTTAATGATAGTTTTCGCTTCAAGTGTTTCAATTACAAAATAGCATTTTGTATTTGAAAAATGTATTTTAAATACATGTATTAGAAATACTGCCCATCCCTGGCAACATGGTAAAAAGATGAAAATGACTTGATTTTACTTCCAATTCCTTTTTCATTCTTCAAGGTATTAAACATTTTTCATAACTCCATGTAGGACATTTCTGTACATAAATGTAAGCACTGTGGCAGTAGTAATGCAATATTTAGAAAATGTAGGCTACTCTTGTACTCTTGATACTCAAGTACTTTTAAAAACAAGTACTTCAGTACTTTTACTTAAATAGACATCTGACTGTTGTACTTTTACTTGTACTTGAGTAAAATTTAGCAAAGGGTATCTGTACTTTTACTCAAGTAATGAAGCTGTGTACTCTGTCCGCCTCTGGTTTCCAATAATGTGCTTGACCAGCAGTAACGTCTCTACAGCTTCAGATTGCGCACCAAAAGAAAGAACATGCGCACACACACAACAGTTGTGTAATAAAAGCAGTATCATCATGCAGTGATCGAAGTTTGCCAGGGCGGATAAGCATAGTTGTAAAGGGCATGAATAAAAAAAAGTCAAAAAACGTCCTTTGCCGAACCCAAAATTTAAATAAGAATTTTATCTTAACGAAACAACTCTAAATATCAGAGGGGAATAGGTTGGGATATTGTAGAAATCTCACTTAAATTGCAACCGCAACATGCCTGCTTGTCGACAAAAACGCTTTTTGTGTTTGAATGTAGCACGAAAAAATGTTTAAACAGCTGGACAAATGATTTGGCTAATTGATTATAGACTGTACACCAGCAATTGTTGCTGTTGTACAAACAATTGTCGTTTTGGGACATTAAGCTACGTTAAACTTTTTCACGTTAAGCCCCCCTTCTCCACCCCCTTTTTTCACAATCAGTGCAGCTTTCTGAAGCGGTAGGCCTACTTTCTGAAGCTAATGTAACAAACAAATACCAATATTGTTGTGTGGCAATAAAAGTATCCAGGGTTTGCGCAAGTAGCCTAAATATAAATAAATTAATAAAATCCTTAAAGTGAAAAATCTTAACGTATCTTAATGTCCCAAAATGGCAACAAGTCGTTTTACTCCCTGTATGCGCTCATTATAAAGAAAGTTTAACGTGTCCCAAAAACAGCTATCAATTAATCACCAAACGTCTTATAAACAAGTTTTACCAGGAGCAACACCTTGCAAAAAAAATTATAAAAATAGGCCTAATAATGGTTGGAATGGAAAGATGCAAGTTATGATTTAAAAACAAATGCTCCCGCTACCCCGCAGAAGTTTCAAAGTAGCCTACACCAAGCTTAAGCCTACTTCAGAACACCTCATCGACTGTCTGTAGTAGGCTACAACTTCGATTCAATGAAAAGATTTCTAAAGAAAAACGTTGCATCATTACTCCTTCCTGGATTTGAACTCGAACTGCCTGAAAGACCAGACCTGCTCTGGAGACACGTGCATTAACCCACTGCGCTATCAGACAACACTAGCTAGATTGAGTATTGGGTAGGACTGTACACTGGTTGCTGTGGCACAGCCTTGACATTCGTTTTCCTTTGTCATATGAATGCTGTCATTTTGTTAACATTACTGTTAAGGAGATACTGTAGGCAAAGGCTATATTTCAACCTCATTAGTGTAGTAAAAAAAAATCAGAATGAGGTTTCTGGGCAGCATATTTATGTTCTGTTAGCAAGCAAACTTCTCATGACTGCTTACAAAGTAGCCTACTGCCAGCTGACGAAGCTCTCATTTTAAAACATTAGAGAGACAGAGGCACTGTACAATCAAGAAATCCTGCCACTGAATCCAAAACTATGTTTGACATTATGTACAAAGCTTATAGGCTACAGTGGACTAGCATGTTGCAGGGGCTGCTAAAAACACCGACAAACAACACAATGAAAACTCTACCAGTCACAGACCTTGCTGTCGAACGCTCCGTCCGGTTCGACCGTGGAACGCCACAGCGGACTTATGCTGCCCCCAAGCGGCTGCAGTTGTACTTACATTTCACGCAGCTGCGTGAGTGTTTCATTCTTTTTTTTGTATCTGTTAGCATACTGTTACCTGTGATGAGGTTGTCCACAAGGGTGGTGGGTATGCAGAAGATTCCCACGAGCAGATCACTGACAGCGAGGTTGAGGATGAACAGGTTTGTAACAGTTCTCATGCGGCGGTTCTTCAACACTATCAAGCACACCAGGCCATTCCCCACCATACACAGCAGAAAGATGAAGAGATAGACCAGGATCAGGCTGGCCGCCACTGGGAACGAGTGCTGGTAGTATGGGTATGGGTGATCAGAGTTGGCGGAGATGTTGCTTGTTGAGCCATTGGTACAGTTTTCACTCCAGGAAATATTTACATTCAGAAAGGGCACATCAAGCCCTAACCAGCCATCCATCTCCAACTCAACTACATCCATGTATGCAACTTTGAGGGCTTTTCAAGGTGGAGCAGAAAGATGACACTACCTATGAATAATATAGGGAAATATATTGTCATTAGCATTCAAAAATACTCATTTTTTTTTCTCTTGCAACAATAGACATGAATGCTTGCTCATATATCCATCTTAAGCAATACATCATGCATTTATTTTTCTTTGACTCTGGAATGCAGATACAGACAACAAATGAGTCTTTTTGAGTGTGCATACAGGTTCGCCGTTAGGTTTGTATGTCAACAGGGCTGAAAGAGATGAAAAATGATGGCTGATATTGATCTAGTGATTGCCCCCCATCACTTGTTTAGTGGCCTGACTAACACTGTCTTCGCAAGGCAGACCACCACAACCACGGACCTGAGGCCTCTCCTCGCTCCCAATACTAAGAGCTCAGTCAGCTGTTTCCCTATTTATTTCAGATGTCAATTTGCAAACCTTAACAGCTAGCTGTGAACACACCTGAGTGCTTGAAGAACTCTATGTATTAGTGGTTAGTACCAAAACAGCAAAATAGATTTGGTGTATGGGAAAGGATGATGCTATATTGATGTGAAATTGTCAAGAGACGCTGTAATATCGAAGCAATTCTCTGTACTAAGGAAAGCTACAATTAGACTGTCATTTTGCTGACAGCTTTTCCCTGAGTGAAATATAATTACGGTGCTCAGTCCAGCCCAGGCATTTCTGATCAAGTAGAGGGATTTGATTTTTTAATTTCCATGTCTACCTTCAGACAACCATGTCAGTATCTGAAACATGAACAAAAAGAGTTTTCATTAGTCATTAGACAATTTGTATTAAATCGTTACATTGTGTGTGTGAGAGTATGTCTCTGTGTGTGTGTGTGTGTGTGTGTGTGTGTGTGACAGCGACAGGGAGAGAGACAGGACTTACTGTATAAGGACTTACTATCTGGCTTACAACTTCACTGTCTCTTACTTGGGAAGATCCCAAACTCGCTGCTTGTCTTGACCTCTTGTGAAGGCCATTCTCTCTGTTGTCTCCCTCTTGCATTATAAATGCATGTTTATTTTTCTTGTCTTGGCTGTTGAATTCCTTTTAAAGAATAGTGTGCCATCCTCATCACACCTACCCCCCTTTCCCACCTCCCCCCAACATTCTAAATCAATTGTATGCACCATTTGAAAGCTTGGACTCTTAGGAATCCATACATGACAACCTTTTTCATGTACAATCTGTATAGTGCTTTACATTGTCAGGTTAATCTTACTATGTCTCAATTAAATGTAATCAAAAATGCCCTCCACCCCCTCCTCCGCCTTTGGTGCTTCCCTACCTTCTAGCTGCAGTGTTTATCCTTAGCAATAAGTAGATGCAGCATATTGGGTATTTAAATATTCACAGGAATCCATAGATTGAATATTCATGTTGTTTTATCCAATATTAGTTGTGCAGATGTATACTCCATCTTATACACATCCATTGAACCAACAACAAAATGGAAAATAGAGACTTTTGTGTAATTATTCCATATTTTGTGTAGTCATTCTGTATCAGAACCTCTGACATACACTACAATCCAAATAGTCTACAAGAAACCTCAGAGTGTTATCTTACATTTGTCACCAGGATTATGCTTCTACACCAAGAGGTTGCCACACAGTAAGGCTTTTTATTGTCAGTATATATTTTATAACCAAAAGTCCTATGGGGAGTTTCCATAGGACATTTTACAAAATGCATGAGCATACCTTGGCAAATAATGGTCTAAAGTACCCATTTTTCATTCTATTTTGATATACGTTTGCACACAGCTTCACAAGACCTGGTGCTAGGGCTCAGTTGTGTTTCTAAAGTCATATCAAGTGACCTAGAGGGCTGAAATGTGGCGGGTTCAGAAATGCTTGGCACTGTGCAATTTCAGGGGGAAAAGACAAAAAAAGGCCTGTTTTTTAAAGTGTTTAATGACAAGCCTTTGTAATCAGTCCATTGGTGTCATTTCATTATTTTAGGTCATGTTCATGAAAAAGGTAAGGGGGAAGAAAGGCACAGCAGCGGGTGCTGCATTTTATTTTCTTCGACGTCATTAACTGTTGTGATAAGGTATTTAAATGAATACTACCCACTGTAAAATCAGCCCTTTAAGGCCTAGGCTATTTTCAGTGCAATTTTAATACCTTTACTTTTAAGTTCTTATCTTGGTCAATTGTAAGGGCCATCTATACATGCTAGACTATCTTTTTTTTTTAGTATATCTTGGAAAGTATGAAGTGATAATTCTTGCATCAAGGTCAGCCTTTATATCAAGGAAACATATTTTGTGTCTCTTGCATTTTTGTCATGTTTTTGCATTTAGGTCACCTGGAAGCATGCCAATAGATATGTCATATTTGTGTGGGATTGTCTGGAATATAAGAATCATAATGGTCCGATACTCTATGGCTTAGCAATTTACAAAGATATATGTACTGACATAAATATTTTATTTATTATGAATTGTTGTATTCACTGAAGTCTTGTCATTGAACTATTGGATGAAGAATGTGTCTTATAATACTTTCTGCTGTGTTATATACGCATTGGTGACCTGGGGTAGCCTAACTTGAACTTACATAATGTGCATATGTCATGTAGCCAAAAGCACAGTTGATCTGTGCATGCATGACCAACTTTTGATTATTTGAGATGGAAAGCAAGTTCTTTATTTTGGGGTGCTTTTACATTAGAATTTCAGCCCAAAGTGGGAGAACATGTAGAAATTTGCTGCAATTTCAAAAACAGATTACTCGGTAATGACTTACTGTATAGAGGAATGCTTTATATCATTGTATTCGGTAAGGTCTACTTTTGATATATTGCTATGTGTTGAATGAAGAGTTTGTGAGATAAACCACTGAGAGTAATGAGTGTGAAGATGGATGCAGAGTTGTGTGCAGAATATGATTACTTTTCCTGTGAATATACACATTATGAACTTGAACTTCTCCCATTTATCACAGGACATAGCAGCTAGCACCATTGAAGGTTGCACACTTTCACGATATGTGGTGCTCCTGAGCAGCAGAGAAGAATGGGTATGAATTTGGAATTTGTGTCCGTCGGCCACATAGTCAGGGGTGGCCACTGGGGTTTATATTGAAATGACCATGGCCACTGGCCACCCCTTGGTGGCAACCTCTCCAACTCCAAAGATATTAGATAGAATCAGATTAAGAATTTAAGACTGGTAATACACCATTTGGATTTGATTACTGCACGTGTTTCAACCCGAAGCTAGCCCGAATTTACACCCGCCCATGGGAGTGCGATGAATGTTGTGAAACTACAGTAGGCTCTAGCCTTAAAGGTGCAGTAAGGGATTTTACACGATTTCAAGCCCATAAACATTTTTTGTCACATTTAGCAATCATCTCCTCACGACCGCTAGCTGCCCATTCTGTGAGTACACTGTAAAACTGTCTCTGTAGGCAGCCCATCAGGCTCCGAAAACTGGAAACAAAACAAAGTCGGGTCATCCTGTCCCCCAAACAAAAACAAAACCTTGCGTGGAATACTGAAGGTAGGGGTGAGCTACCTTTCTGGTGTGTTGTGTTTGGTCCTTGGTTAAAATATAATGTATGTTTTTTTGCACAAAAGTGCCTGCTAATCAGTGCTCGAATTACGTGGGAGCCGAGCTCCCTTAGAGTGAGGACTGGCTCCCATAAAAACAACAAAGTCAAAAATCTGAGGGGGTCTCTTATATCTGAAGGTGTCTGGCATTGTAATTTAATCTTAAACAACGCTCATTATCCATCCCTGAACGATCTCTTACCAGTAGGCTAGGCTACGTTAGACCTACCTTGAACGCAGCATGACTGCACTTCATCACACCACTATATGAGCAAACCGCATAGCCTAATATCGATTTGACAGCACTCGCAAGTCCGAAGAAGCCACCCTGCTTTGATGAGAGTGTTTTGTCTATTTACATAGGCGGTCATTGGGCTGAAAAAGTCCTGTTTGTTGTTGAACTTGCGCTTCGCCTCTTCTATGTTTATTGACAAAAATTATGGCCCATAATACAGCCTACTTCAATGATTGTGTGAATTGATCTGCAACTATCCTCTGCCATTCAGAGCTCCGGAAAGTTCCCAGATATTTTGAAACACCTGTTAGCAATCTCTGATGGCGGAATATTCAATGGCTAGCCGACAACATCTCATCACGCAGTGCAAATTCCAAAATTGTTCGTCTATTTATTTCCACGGTTCAACACACGAGACGACTGAACACCGCGGTGTTGATATCACTATGTGTACATTAGCCTATAATACTAGAACATAGTTTGGCTGCAATGGCTTTATTATTTTCTGCCAGTTAGTGCATTTTCCCTATGTATAAGACCACATGCATTATTGTGTTTTAGCCTATCTGAGACAGTGGTATAGTTCAAATGAGTTACGTTGTTAAATTGAGAATGGCACTCAGACTAAACTAAGTTTAGTCTATTTTTTCGTATTGTGAAATTGAAATGAAATATGGACTATTGCAATCAATAATATTTTGAAATTGATTAAAAGGAATCAATTTCTATCAAATCTGTCAAGTTATAGCCAAGGCCTACCGTGCGCATACTGCGCAAAAGCGCCACTCGCGCCTAGGCTATTTAATTGTATCGCCTTTAGGCTATGTACTGGATGTGCCAACTTTTTATGAGAGAGAGACCCCCTTAAAGACAAAAAGATAATTCGAGCCCTGCTGCTAATAAATGTAAGCTAAAGATAAAGATAAACACAAACAACACACTTATGAAAGGACTGTATAGCCTAAACAAATAAATATGCATAATTTAAATAGTTGGAAGGTGTGTTGCCAATTAAGTGCATGAATGATTTCTAGATGAGCTGCTACAGGCACAATTATAAGGCACAGGCCAGGGCCATGATTTACTTGAGACACCTTCAGCAGACCTAATTGAAACAAGAATAGCATACTCAAAATGACTATCTTCTATGTCTCCTATCTTCTATGTGACACAGCAAACAGCAACATTAGTGGAATAGTACAGCCTGTTAGTGGAATGATAATCCAGACATAATGAACGGAGGAAGGGCGCTATTCATTTAGGCAAACAATAACTGTGACATGTCCCCTGACTAATTAAGATATTGGCCACTAATGAAAAATTGAACAATGTACTAATTAGGCTCCACAAAATAACTTTCATATTCATGTAGACTTTGAATCTCAGTAGCATGTGTACCAACAATATTTGTAGGGTGAAGTCAGGTAAATTGGGACATGGGACAAATAAGATTTTAGGCTACATCTTGGGCTCTTTAAATATTAGCAGCCAATCACTGATCATGTTATTATAATGGTAACTATGCTTTTTATAAGAAACAATAATTATGATTGGTCTGAGGATAACAAGAATGGATGGGGCTATTAAAAAAACACTGACCCCAGAACTTGCAAGGTAAGTCACCTGACATGTTGATTTTGTGTTGATGGTAATAAGGGCACTGCAGCTAAAACATTAATGATATAACACAAAACATACTTGTATGATATATTTTATGAATTGTTTGGGTTATTATCAGCTAAAAAATCAGCTAAACTGGGACATTTTTCTGAGGTAGCCTACAATTGACATGTTTCTAAGCAGGCATTTAACTATATAGCATGTAGCCTATGTCACTCTCTTGTTCAATGGCCTTTTTAGGGTGTCTTAATGTCCTTGAAGGTTTAAAGCTTCAACAATATTTTACTTGGCAACATATATAGCAAAGACTAAAATATATAGCAGAGACTCATATGATATATGAGTCGCAACGGGTATTTTAATTGCATGCATGCTTGATTATGGGGGACAGAAAGTGACAGCTTCGTTTAGATATTGACTGTTGGTCAGTGGTCTCTCGGATATTGAAAATGCTGTTGTGTCCTCCCTCTTGTGGCCATGTCATGAACAAGTTATTTCTGCATCTTGGTTGTAGCCTAAACTAAACGGGCAATGAGAGAAAAGAGCGGATATAAAGTCAGTTGATAAATTATAGAGCGGATATAAAGACAGTTGATAAATTATAGCAAGGCGCGTTTGCAACATTTTTTTCCACAGATTTGAGAGTCAATGCTGTCAAGTTGTATTATGCATCCGTTTAAGCAATGGGGTCCCCTATTTCACTCATGGTCGGAAAAGCTAGACAAAAAGCAGCCGAAGAGGCAAACGGTAGGCACATGAAGCCTACCTGACAATCACTTATCCCTAACACCCCTCCCGATTAATAGTATGTTAATTTAGACCAAAACTTTCCTCGCGCATGGAATCATACAACTCACACTTGCAATGCAAGAGAAGTGTAGGCTGTCAGGAATTTGTTGAATATTACTGCTCTAGATAAGTCCGACTTAGAAGTGCCATAAGAGCAATAAAATAATTCGTGACTGGAACTGACAGTAAGGACCACAAACAAATGTATGAGACGCAGAAATTCAATAAAAACATTGCCCAATTCTATATATATAAAAAAACTTACCTTCTATTGTAAACGCAGCAGCCAGGCTAAGAATAAAATAAATTAAAAAAACAATATAATATAATATTCTAAGTGCTCAAGTTCTGGTACAGAAGAAGGTTTCGGTTCATTCTGCCTCTCTTCGTGATTGAGTCCTCCTGATGTTCATTTATTTCAATTCTCGCCCGTATTCTCAGTCTTGTTGCCACCTGCCCTCCTCGGCCCTCCACCCCACACCTACCGCCAAGTGTCGTGCGTCATTGACCACGCGAGCGCATCGTTTCACCCCCTGCGCCACTTGTTTCTCAGAAAACCGATGCGTGCCCATAGGCTGCTCACATTCACTTCTAAATAAGCTGCTTTAGACCCTTTTCTCAGGTCAAGTTACACTGTAGCCTACTTTGTTGTTTCCTGAATGTAGCATTTTATTTTGCATGCATGGAGCGGCTGAACTAAGTAAACTTTTACATGGGGTGGCCAAGACTATTTCAGGGTGTCCACAAACTATGACAGACAATTTGTGAGTTACCCTAACCTGAGGAGCATGACTGAATGATGTACAAGCATAAGCCAGCCTTTATGGTTGCCATCATTTATGTAACAAGGAGTTGCAGCTCAATCACTCTCTCTTTCTCTCACACATGTACTCACACACTCACACACACACACACACACACACACACAATAGCCGATAGACTGTATATAGCCTTGAAGTTCTACAGTCTATGCAATAGCCTAAGTGCTCTTCAATCTTGTCAAAGTTTTTTGGTGTAAGGAGGCCATAACCTGTATGATCTGATGAAGACATGTTTTGTCGCAAAGCGTAAGCCCACTTAAATTAAAGGCTTTTTAACTATAAAAAGCAGTGTGCAAGAAGTATTCCCTTGAAACCAAAGAGCACCTGCTTTAGAGAGATATCAGTGACGACACACTTCCGACAACCAACCTTGTTTGGTATTTGAAGATCCTTTCTTTTCATTGTTTTAACTGAGCCTATATAAAAACAAGATAGTTACATCTAATATTATACCACAATTTCGTTACTCACAATCTCAAATAGCGCCAGGAGTGTTATTAGTTAGCTGGCTAACCCGGTGCCCTGGAAGTTTTTCCCATTGATGAGAGCTTTTGATGGCACCCATATATAGGCACATTAGGACACAGAAGTTCTAAGAACACAGTTCTACTAACTACTGACTGAGCTACCCCTAGAACTACACAGTTCCTAGGGCTTTTTTCTGTTTGCATCTGCACATAGTAGGAACTCTAGGATGACTTAACACACATTAGCCTAGTAGTAGCCCATTACATGAACAATGAAATGGACAGCATTGCTATTTAGTTACTAGCTGCTGAGGTTTACTGACAAACTAGAAGCTCATGGTATCAGGAAGCATAAAAAAAAGAATCAGCATTGTTATAGCATAGCATAAAATTTCTTCTCATCTGTCCAGAAGGCATTTGCTGCATGGCAGCAGTCAGTCTCTGCAGCCTTCTCATACAGTTTTTATGTTTATGCAAATGTTTATGCAAATTTAAACAGAAGCTGAATTATTTTTACAGAGCTGTTTAAAAATGGTGCTTCTGCTTCCTAGGCATGCACATCAGTCATGGTTCCTATGCACAGGGAAAAGACCATACCCCAAAGTAGGAGCTCAAATAGTTAGAACTGTAGTCAGAGGAACTATTTAATCCACAGTTCCATGGTGTCCGAATGCACAAAGTGGCCTTAGGAACTGCAAAAAGTCCCTAAGAATAGGCCTTATACTGCTTGGCGGGAGACTCTTGCACACAGCATGCAGTATGTTCTTCACACAAAAGAAAGGTTGTCCATGAGTGTTATGTTTTCAGTGGGTCCAAAACAACCTTTCAACGCCTGAATCTTTTCTGTCTGTGATTCTTGACTTTTCACTTCAGACAGAAGAGCTCCCATTTTCTCTGCATGGACAATGGTTTGGGCTGTGATCCGTATCTGCAATGCAGTGAGCGTGCTCCCTGAAGTAGTGGAGAGAAGTGGATCTATTATCAGGGTGGAAGACTGAAGTCCTGCACAAATATGGTGGTTCAATTGCTAAGATGATATGCTGGGGAGAGGAGATGCTCTTATTCACAAACCAAAGCGCAAAAAAAGAACCATGACAGTGCTCTTTCAAATAAAAAAGTATTGTTTGTGTTTTGAATAAAGCACTCCCACACCAGTCCTTGTAGCCTACCCAAATGTTCATTAAAAAAAAAACTTTTATCAGATCCTCAATGTCACTGTTTTTGTAAAAAATGAATGAGCATACCGCTTTTAGTACTGTAAACCTCCAGATAAACAGTACTGTACTGGACACTATTACTATTATTAATATTACTATTCATAATTTATGTGTATAATTATAATATTGTATTTATTTACCCTTTTAAATGTATTAGAAGTAACCTACTACTGATCAAATGAACACAGCCAAACTTTGCAAAATATTGAAAAGTTTATTTAATCCAAAGTACACATTTCACTTCACCTTGGCCTTAATTTCGCCATTGCTTATAAACAGAGTACTGGCAACAGTCTTGTGTCAGTCTTGACACAAACAAAGAAAGTCAACACCACCACAGCTCTTCACCACCTGTCCTGGTTTCATACATTTTCTTCCCTCTTGAAGAATCTATATTCTTGGAGCAATTGCAGTGTGCAGACCACCCTTCTTCCACGGTCTGACACAGTGGATAGGGTAACATTTGCCTAGTAGGAGACAATGGTTTACATGTCAAAGAAATCTTATGACAATTTAAAGATTTTTGGTCATATTTTCAACATTAACAATAGATTAATTATTATTTTAATACTTTTTTGTAGATAATTGTTGATTGGTAATGGCAGTCCAGCCATTTTTAGCCTCTCATTCCACAGAAGACAGCAGGTGCTTGCTTTGTTCAAAAGTCATAGGTAAGAGACATAAGCAAAGTATTGGTGCATATGGTTTTCAAGGTTTTTCAAAAAGCTACATAACCAAATGACTCAACAAAATGTATTTTGCAGTTTCAGAAAACAATTCCGCCACAGACCTGGAAAAACCTTGTCTAAAGTCAGTGGCGCGTTTTTCAGATGCTATTTTAAGGGCGCATGCTTGGCAATAATGTAGCGTGTGCACAATGTGGTTAAGGTGCGCTTGCTCATAATTTTTCTATTGCACAGTGAGATGGAGTACGTCATGGGATAGAGATTAGACGCGGGAGGGAGAGGTTCTGTCGGCACAGACAGACCTCTCTCTCCCTCAGTGTAGTGGCCGTTTGTCAACAACAGAAAATTAAACTTAAATCAAACATTCAAACGACAACTTCTGGCACCCTGGGCCAGGTGATGTACGCAGGCAAGAAATAAAGTCAATTCCAGGCTTGATTCGGGTTTTGTGGCTGGTTTATTTAGTTCCAGCTGCAGCAAACAATATTTTCCATCTCTCGCGCTGGTAAAAAACCATGTGCCCACCACCCACTCAAAACGGAGCTACACACTAAATATATATTCTAACTATCAGGCACAGATGTCTTCTTGCCGCACCTACAAGAAAGAGAATGAGAGAGAGAGAAAAAGAGAGTGAGTGAGAGTGTCTATGTGACCACACCGCTGCCTCCAGCAGCAGGCACAGCTTCGTCATAGGCCTCTCCAGGATGCTGGTCTTCGTTTGGAGGCGGACAGAGCGCACAAAGCCATTCACATCGGATCTGACCTTTAAAACTCTCCCCATCATCCAAGATCCTCTTGGAGCTGTAGCATCTGCCACAAGAACAACATCTCCAGGTATGAGGTTTCTTCTTCGTGCTGTCCATTTTTGTCTCTGTTGCATCAACGGCAGGTACTCAGGAATCCACCTCTTCCAGAAGAGTTCCGCCATGTACTGTATCTGCTTCCATCTTTTTCTGACATACAAATCATTTCTTTCAAACAAGTCAAGTCAAGTCAGTTTATTTATATAGAACATTTCATATGGCATACATAGACACAATGTGCTTTGAGTGGAGAGTTGTCATCAAATTATCTAAAATAAAAAACACACTTAGCAAAAGAAAAAGAAAAAACAAAGAAAGAAAAAAAAGAAAGGAAAAAACAAAAACAATAAGAAAGTATTAATAATAAAAATAATAATAATAATAAAATGGAGTGTTTTAAAAGCAGAGACCTGTAGTCATGAATTAAAAGCTAAAGAAAATAAATAAGTTTTAAGTCCCTTTTTAAAAGCGAGAATTGATTGTGATTACCTTAATTCTAGAGGTAGGCTATCCCAGAGGATTGGGGCACAGTAACTGAAGGCACCATGTGCAGCCTTAGTGTTGATTCAGGGGATCGTGAAGAGACATTTACTGGAGGACCTTAAGTAATGGGTAGGATCATAAACAGTCCTGGTGGCATACTTGGTTTACTCTTAAACAACAGAATGTGATTTGGCGTCAAGGTTTCCAGGTCATTTGAATTATCTGAGGCCTTTGTAATAGGCCTATCATTCAATGTTGCCTCAACTTCGCAAAAAAATTGTTTGGAGTCCTTCATCATCCAGGGTCTGCTGTTTAAGGACTGAGGTAAGAACACTCTTCACTGAGCGAATCAGGCACTCCCAAACACCACCTTGATGGGAAGCTGATGGGGTGTTGAATCTCCATTCTATGCCGTCCTGTAGAGAAAAGAGAAAGGCTCTTTGAATTTTACCATGGTTCAGAGCAGTCAGACTCTCCTTGAGCTCACGGCTGGCTCCAACAAAGTTCCATTGTCAGACCTGAGAGTTGAGACTGGGCCTCGTCTGCAGATGAACCTTCTCACTGAATTTATACAGGAGTCTGTATCCAATGTGTATGCTACTTCAAAGTGTACAGCACGGCTGGTCATACAGGTAAAGAGCACTCTGTATCTTTTGAGAAGACCTCTGCCTCTTTTAGGGGCCGTCTACACAACGCTGGTTTTTGTGAAACCGGTGAGGTTTTGTTATCGGTTACGCTTTGCGCGTACACGACGCCGGCAGTTTAGGAGACTGAAACCGAGAGTTTTTGAAACCGGCTTCCGAAGTGGGAATTTTTTAAACCGCCGGCTAACTTTCGCCGTGTAGACGCCTGTAGGTGCGAATCCGGCAATTTTATGATGACATAGCCCCACCCCTCAACTCAGCCACAGCACTCGACCTGACACGCTGCTTGTCAAAACAAACCAAACCATTTATTTATAATATTAAAATGTTTTTTCTTTCCCCTGTCATGATTTATGTGCACATTCTGCACAATGTAGCCTATCAGCCTTTTGTGGCTAAGTTAGAAGCACACGTTAGCAACTTAGTTAAACATTAGCTTACTGCATGTTAATGTTTTCTCCAGTGGTGCTCAGACCTAATGCAATGCGTAGGCTAAGCATTTGAAATTTCACATAGCAGTCACATACCTTGAAAATGAACTTAATTAGTTTAACAGTTGAATTGAAAACCGAATTGTCTGTCTCCTTATTTCATGCAGAGAATGTCTAATAAGGGGAGAACTGCCACTCTCGGAAAACTTCCGGTTTCTGAACTGGTTGCAGTTCCTTCTGTGGTTCCACATGAGGGCGCTCGACCACGAGTGCAGAATGCATGGAGGTCTATGGAGCTGTGCCCCTCAAAATCCACTTTTCTCAGGATATATTTTTTTTCAAGCAATTTGAATATTGTATTCGAAAGGGGAGGCAAAGAAAATACACTTGGTTGAGTATTATATATTTTTAAAGTCACTTAATTGTTCTAAAAAGCCTTTCAAACGTGTCAATGACGTCATTCATTAGCACAATGCTAGCGTGTTATGGGCAACAACGACCCAACCTGTAATAAATCAAAAGGACATAAGTACTCGTTCATTCAACTTTTGACCTATAACCCATGTTGAAGTTATACAAACTACAATCAAATCTGAGATTTGTCAACGACAATTAGGTAAAAGAGACAAATTTAGCCGTCTAGCTCCATTGACTCCCATTCATTCTGCACTCATGGCGATCGCCCCCAGTGGAACTCTGGTGGAACTGCAACCAAAATTCGGTACAATGGGACTTAATACGGAGTGGCCAGGCTCTCCGTAGACGGGCTCTGTTACATGGGAGTGCTTAACAAACTGTTTCAACAATGTTTTCTTCTACGCGATTCACGCAAATTAAACATGAAGCTTCTGCATGGCCGGCGCCATCGACTGGTCTGGCATACAGCACATTTAGCCGGTTACACCTCTGTGTGTGCACGTGAGTTTTTTCTTTACCGGTGTCGTTAAAGGTGTGAAAGCGGTAACAGAAAATTCACCCGGCGGTTTCGTGTAGACGTACTCTTAACTTCAATGGGCCCAAAATAATCAATGCCTACGTGAGTGAAAGGGGCTTCATCAGGCAACACTTTTTCGGCAGGTAAGTCTGCCATCTTTTGTTCAAGGAGTCTTCCTCTGTTGCGTCTGCAAACAACACAATCTGATATGACCTTTCTGGCAGCAGAGTTTGCATTTATAATCTAATACTTCCGCATTAAACTGGACAACATATAATTTCTTCCAGCATGACCTATCTGCTGATGAATGTGGCGCAGAATTAGTGTTGATACATACAGGTATTTTGACAGAATAACAGGATGCTTGGATTCCACTGGCAGTGAGGCTTTGCTTAACCGACCACCCACTCTGAGGATCTCACTACCCATCACTGGGTCCAATCTGTACAGTGGACTGTCCTTGGATATGGGTTTCACACCACTCTGGAGCGAGGTAATTTCATCCTTAAACCGTTGATGTTGCCTTAAAGCTCTGCATTTGGCTTTCCACTTGTTGATGACAGTCTGAAGTGTCCATACTGAGGTCAGCAGAGGCATAAAGCCAAGCTACAGCTATCTGCAATCTCCCCCAAGATGAAAAGTAATGGATCAGGTGGCTCATAGCATTGTCTGTGTCTTTAACAACAGCATTCACTGTCAAGTCCCTTTTGATCTCAGGGTCAGCGCCAGGAATCACCTGAAGGTTCACGTCTAATTTAGGCCACCCATCCTTGGACTTGTAGAGGAAATCAGGTCCCATCATCCATCTCCTTCTGTTCAGGAGGTCTTCTGCCCTCATTCCTCTTGACACTTCATCTGCTGGGTTTTCCTTTGTTCCCACATATCTCCACCGATCAACATCAGTTGCCTCTCTGATGACTGCAATTCTGTTGGCCACAAAGGTATGGAATCGCCGGCTTTCATTTGATATATATTTAAGGACTGTTGTGCTGTCGGTCCAGAAAACTGACTTCTCCAGCCTAAGTTGTAACTCCTTCTGTAGCATGCGGTCTACTCTAACAGCGAGGACTGCAGCTGTTAGCTCCAGGCGAGGAATTGTTGTCTGCTTCAGCGGAGCAATTCTGGCCTTCCCCATAATAAATGGCAAATGCACTTTATTGTCCCTTTCCAGTCTTAAGTAAGAGACAGCTCCATACCCGACCTCACTGGCATCAGAGAAGTGGTGAAGCTGTACAGTGACAGGGTTGCCAAAGTCCTTAGGCTTAATGCAAAGATCAATCTTGAACAATGCCACCTTGTGGAGATCTTCCAACAAGCCAGCCCATTGCTTAGCGAGAACATGGGGAATATCTTTGTCCCATCCAAGGTTTCTTTTACAGAGTTCCTGCAGTAACAACTTAGCCCTCATGCTGAATAGAGCAATGAAGCCCAATGGGTCGTAGAGGGAGCTAACCACCGAAAGAATTCCTCTTCTCGTCTGTGGTTGCTCTTGTGCGAGGCCTTAAAGCCAAATTGGTCAGTCTCAACGTACCACTGTAGTCCTAATGTACATTCAACAGGAAGTTGATCTGTATCCAAATCCAGCTCCATCATGTCTTTTGCTCTGTGGACTTCACTGACAGAGTGCAACACTGCACGACTATTGCTGACCCACTTGGACAGAGTGAATCCTCCTTTCTGACAAAGTGCATTTAAATCCTGGATCATTTTCCTAGCTTCCTCTTCTGAGGCCATTGAACAAAGGCAATCATCAACATAAAAGTTGTGGAATATTAAGTGTAGACACAGGTATAGTTCTTTGAGTCAAAACATCAGGAAGCTCTATGAAATCTTCAGCACCCATGCCAAACACTTCAAGACCTGACAAAACATGAGCATTCACAACCTTTAGTTGGCCCATTGTTTTCAACAGAATGCTCAGAATTACCTCTCAAATTCAGCGTTTTCGCCATGGTTTCTGTACAGAATGTGCCGGAACTGCCAGGATCCAGGAACGCATATGTCTGCATGGTCTTATTAGTCAGTTTGCTTCTGACCTTTACTGTAACAATAGAGAAGAATCATCTTCCACGCCGGCCCCAATATGGCCACACGTCTGAGAGGTTACGGTTGAATCACTTGGATGGTTCACAGGATGTTTGGCTTGTTCTACAGATGTGCTTTTATCCTGTCTTTCTATATGAAGGACACCGGGGTGTTTCTGGTGACATACATGGCAATCCAATTGACTCCTACAGTCCTTACTTGTGTGGCCTACCTTCAGGCAACCAAAACAAATACCCTTGTCCTTAATGAAATTAATCTTGTCCCGGTGTGCTTTGGCTTTAAGCTGTGAGCACTGACTTAGTATGTGGTTTCTCTGCAGGCAGAACAGACAACAATGAGTGGAGAAGGTGCTATGTCCTGCAGGCCGTGCCATAGCTTCTTCCCTCACAGGAGTGACATTTGTAGCGTAGCTGCTTCAATTCCCTCTTTGTCATAGCTGGCTGCTACAGGAGGCCTTGACGTTAGGAAGTTGAGGATCTTGAATATTTCCAAAAACTGGATCTAAAGCAATTTTCACTTGTCTCTCAATAAAATGTACAAGATCAATAAAGGTGGCTCTCTGTCCTCTTCTTTCTTGCAGATCACATGCAATATTCCTCCATTTTTATCTTAGTTTGTAAGGAAGTTTTAAAATGATGCTCCGCATGTTAGATGGTAAGTCCAGTTCCCTAATATACATTACTTGTTCTGTTAGGTTTGAACATCCTCGGAGAAACAGAGAAAATTATTGTAATCCTTTTACATCTTCACCTTTAACGGGTGTCCAGTTAAATATTTTTTCCATGTAAGCAGATGCAATTTCATGTTCATCTCCAAAGTGCTGAGCAAGAAGACTCTTGGCTCTGTGATAGCCTTGATCTGGAGGTAGATGTTGACAACTATGCACGAGATCTTTTGGCTGTCCCCTAGTGTACTGTTCAAGGAAGTGCAAACAGTCGCTGGGATTATTTGTTTTCTTCTCCACTACATTTTCAAAGGCTCTAATGAAAGATTTGTATTGAAGAGGGTCTCCATCAAAAATAGGCAGATTTCTTGGAGGAAGAACAGAAGACATATTTTGCC
This sequence comes from Alosa sapidissima, assembly GCF_018492685.1. NCBI lineage: Eukaryota > Metazoa > Chordata > Actinopteri > Clupeiformes > Clupeidae > Alosa > Alosa sapidissima. The sequence continues at coordinate 16,217,299 of NC_055964.1, forward strand.
GAACCAACAGTGCAGTGATTTCGTTTTGTTTTTGCATAATGCCCACCATGTCATTTTGGTTGTTACCACTTTGAGTTTGAGTTTAATATATGCCCCATTTGACGTCCATAAGCAGTCTGTACTTCTTGTCTGGGCTTTGGCAAGGGGATCTAAACCAATGGATCTTTGAGCTTTGCTCCTCTCCAATAAGAGTTCATTCCATCAGGTTGTCTTGAACCACACTGTGATGAGTTCATTTCTAAAACCTGAAGCCTTGCAGTTGTAGCCGCTAAATCTGTTTCAAGCGCCAATTGCTCCTTTTCTCTACGAAGCCTTTCCTCCTGCGCTTCTATGTGATGTTTCTTTTTCAGAGCTTCGGAGCGTTTGAGAAGAGCTGCTCTCTCGGCCTCCGCATTAATGCACGCCACGGATGTTGCAGAAGTCTTTGATATGCGGTGGCGCGTGATTTTACAGAACTTGCTCTTACACCTACACTGACGTTAGAAATACTGTCTTCAGGTTGTATTCCGTCATCAACGCATCCTGCTGCTTCGATTCGTTCTGTTGGCTGTGAGTATGGATGACCGGCTTTAGATAGCCACTGTTTTATCTCTTTAATAAATGCATGACATGATTTCATCTTCTCCTCAAAGTTTTTAGTTTTAGTGGTAAGTATTGTATCATCTTCTGGTAGAGGCAATTCCATAAATGTTTCATGTATATCGCGTGCTTCTTCGTAACACTTAATGAACAAAGCACTGCATCGGCACTTCCAATTAATTCCATTAGGGCACGGATTTTATGCATAAGCTTTTTAGCCTGGTTAGTTTTTGCATTGCGTTTTTCTGAACAGGTTTGTATGTAAATGGCACATTCCCTTAGAAGTCAATTTGATTGACCGCTTTGATTCCGGCCTCTCCACATCAGGTGCCACCTCTACGTCTGCCATTTTGTTGCAAACTTGTAATTGTTGATAATATCAGTAAGTGTCCGCAATCGGGCAACAAGGCTGGCAAAAGATGGTTACGTTATTGAAACAACTCCGTTTTAAAGGGAAACTTGGCAGGATTTCCCCCTCTGCTGGAGAAATTGTGCATTATGCTATTTCAAACTGTGGGAAAAGGTAACGATAAAGCACATGTATTTGTTTACAAGCTAGCGAACGGTTAGCATAAGTTTGGCCGAACTATGTGGATGTTACAAGGTAAGAAAGACGATTTAAAACAAGTTTCTTGTTTCTCACTTCTCTTTCCGGGACAGTAGTCTCAATGTTGCAAGGTTGGTTTTCCGCCTGGGGACGCTAGGCGCAGCGGGGAAAGTCACCATTTTCACCGGAACAGGTCATTTAACCATCCAAATGATTTCTAAACAGGTTTATTACATTGAAATAGTTGCCAAGTTCCCCTTTAAAACAAACAGATCCTCTTCATCCACACAAGCGCACACTGCATTGGTTTTACCTTTTTATGAATGAAGTCCACGCGGTGTGTCGATAATCCAACAAAGCGCACAGTCAATTAAAGCAGTCCAAGTTTTAAGTCCATGTAACTTTTCATGATACCGTGTTCCTATACGGCGTTTCTGGCAGTACACATACCAACTGGAGATTTCTTAGCTCGGGCCAGGCCTCTGTCTCATGCCAGCAGATAATCCACAAATGGCTAATAAAACAATCGGTGCTGATTTTCTATCGAGTATCCCAATAATATCCAAAGCGAATTCCAAGGAAAGTTCTTCTTTCTTTAATCCATGGGCGGGTTTTTTTACTTGATGTAGTGGCCGTTTGTCAACAACAGAAAATTAAACTTAAATCAAACATTCAAACGACAACTTCTGGCACCCTGGGTAGGTGATGTACGCAGGCAAGAAATAAAGTAAATTCCAGGCTTGATTCGGGTTTTGTGGCTGGTTTATTTTGTTCCCGCTGCAGCAAACAATATACGGCATCTCTCGCGCTGATAAAAAAACATGTGCCCACCACCCAGGTGCATACAGGCCTCCTCCTTCTTCCTACCTATATTCACCTTTACCTGTGCCCACTACTGCCCCCTGGTGTCTAAACCAAATATTATAGTAAGCTAACCAAAAATAAAGACTAAACATATAAATCAAAACAATTAACTAAACAAATAACGAGCAAAGAATATCACCAAAATATATATTACTAATGTGAGCAAAATCATACTAAACAAATGAATTACAGTTTTTCTCGATCGTTTTGATACCTGTGTCAACTCTGACATCACATTCTCAAAACAGTTAACAGCCGTGTCTGAACAAAAGCACTCTGGACAAAATGACGCATTTTGCTTGCAAAAGGCTGTTACTCTCTCAAAACACTTAAAACATGCAGCAAAAGCAAATCTTGCCTTCAAACACTACAACTTGTTGCCAATTCAAAAACAAAATTTAATCAATCATTACACACTTGACAACAAAATGCAAAATCTAGTTCTCAAAATGAGCATTTTTGCTATGTCTGTTCCATTACTTAGTCATTTTTCTGGTATCAGAAAAAAACTGTGAAAAGACCAAATTTACTGAATACTGTAAAAAAATAATTTATTAATTCCTCCCAAGATGTAACTGTCATTGACATGTAAGACATACAGCAAACACCTAGCAAGATACTGTAAATTTCATTGAACTACAACTTTCATCGAAATAAACCTACAGCTACAACCCACCTTTTGTACTGTTTCCTCCACAAAATAGGCAATACAGTACTTTGTCTAAATGTGCATTAGATCCATACTTTCAAATAGCAACACAAAACAGACATCTCTTATGTATAGTGAATGATTGCTGATTGAGGAATTGTGCAAAGGAGTTTCACACAGGTGTATCAGAGATTTAGACTCATGCAAGGAATCTATACCATTTGTGAAAAGATGTTTTCCTTTTGTTTAGCATGGGAAAACCAATAGAGTTTGGGGCTTTTGAATGACACCTGTGCTAACTGTTTTGCAAAAGGGTGTGAGAAATGTGTGAACCCAATGAAAATGTGTGAACACATTCGCAAGAGATGACTACTGCTGTGCAAAGAAAGTAGTCATGAAGACCAAGTGGGTTCCAGTTTACTTAAGCAGGTAAAAGCAATCGAGAAAAACTGTAACACTATTGAAAGCAAACTAATGTAGCTCATTAGTAACACTCAGTGAGGAGGAATGTAGGCGTAAGCTACAGATGTCTGCCATCTCCTAGCAATGCTGTTTAATCAAAAACACACACTACTGTAACACGCAGTGTAATTGAACGAACATTTGGCATACTGAAGATGCAGATATCAGGAGGCACTTACAGTACAGTCTGCAAACATTTGCAGCATTCTTTGTAGCATGTTGTGTTTTACACAACATTTCCATTAATCAGTATAAGTATATATACTTTTTTGATCCTGTGAGGGAAATTTGGTCTCTGCATTTAACCCAATCGGTGAATTAGTGAAACACAAACAGCACACAGTGAACACACAGTGAGGTGAAGTACACACTAATCCCGGTGCAGGAGCTGCCTGCTACAACGGCGGCGCTCGGGGAGCAGTGAGGGGTTAGGTGCCTTGCTCAAGGGCACTTCAGCCGCGGCCCACTGGTCGGGACTCGAACCGGCAACCCTCCGGTTACAAGTCCAGAGTGCTAACCAGTGGGCCACGGCTGCCCCATCATGGATGTGCTGATGACATAAATGAGGAAATATTAGAGGACTTAAGGAGACGTGATGTTGAATTGCATGTACCGATGACATTTAACCTAAATGCCCCAGCAGCAGCACGGAAGAGGAGAGCTTATCTGACAGAAGAGCTGCATCGCCTCTATAGTGAGGTACAGTATAGTGAAGCAAAGTAATCTTGGTCTAATGTTAGACTACATTGCAAAAATATCACCATGCATTCATAACCTCGTGAGTCAGTGAAAGTGAGCCTAAAACATCGGAAAGTATGTCTTTGTGACATTTCTTTATTTACATTTTGTTAAAAAGAAAAATGCCAGCCATGGAAACAATTGTGACAATTTCCTCCCACGCCTGTTTATCCGAAGCTAATTTGGGTGGGTTTCTCCCATCCCCATACATACCATTCTCTGTCTTTTACGGCTCTGACGAGAACGTCGGTCTCATCGGCTGTGAACCGCTCCTGGCATGCACCTGCAAATCAGCCATTATAATAGCAATCCGCCATGGAACAAGCGCGCCTGCTTTTAAAGGGAATGTGAGATGACGCTCTGATTATTTTTTTGCATGTAATGTAGCTACTTCAGACCAACCCATTTTAGATTTGCATCGGGCATAAGAGTCATTTATCCCACTGGTATAATAGCAACAGCTCTTGAGATCCGCCCACAAAGCTACTTGCGTTTTGCGTTTGATAGCCTACTTGTGGAGGGCCGGTCGCCAGACGATCGGGTTAAAAATGTTCTGCCTGGCCCTCCCCCCTGGTCACAATTTTTTTCCAGGGGCCTCCCCCCGGCTCAAAAAAATTCTCATAGGCCCTCCCCCTTACGTGAATCAAATAAAACTGGTCGAAAAATGACGTTTACAAGGTTAAAACGGCCAGCAAATGTCATAAGCACACATACACACACACACGGGTACACACGCAGCGCTGATCTCTACAATACCACGCCTCTCGTAGGCTATATAGATGCTTCGGAATCATACAGAACAAGGGGAAAACATGCCGTTTTATGTGTGGTTAAGAATAATATCAGAGTGGGCCTTTTTCTACCAGTTTTTGCTACATAAAAATAATAAAGATTACTTGAACTCCCATACCGGTATGCCTGGTGACTTGTGTGATCTTAAACTTACAAAAGTTCTGCCTAGACTAAGTACAAATGAGCATACAGTCTCATATTAACATATACAGTAAATGCTAATTTTTCATGACCGAATATCCACAAAGATGCTGCCAATTTGTTTACTACGTTCCCAAACTTTATTGCAGCTCATATTGCAGCAGCAGAACTACAGTTACACCCCACTAATGATCAGCGGGCAACCTGTAAAGAGAGTCACAAGTTTTAAATACCTTGGTGTCCACATCACTGAAGACTTAACATGGACTGTTAACACTCAATATGTTCTGAAGAAGTCCACATCAACGACTCTACTTCCTTCGTCAGCTAAGGAAATTCAAAGTTTCTACATCCATCTACAGCCTTCTACACTTCAGCGGTTGAGAGTGTTCTAACTGGTAGCATCATCACCTGGTATGGGAACTCCACAGTTAGAGATTGTAGTACTCTGCAGAGAGTAGTGCGCTCAGCTGAACGTACTATAAGAACTCAACTCCCTGCTCTACAAGATATCTATTCCAGAAGAGTACTCCCAAGAGCCCAAAAGATCCTGAAGGACTCTTCTCATCCTAACAATGGATTATTCCTACCGTTGAAATCAAGAAGATGCCTATGTAGTCACAAAGCCAGAACTGAGAGACTCAGGAGTTTTTATGCCCAGGCCATCCGAACTCTTCACTCATGACAACCCCCCCCCCCCCCAACACACACACACCTACATGACTTTTAGCACTTTTACATCACTCTCCCTACAGACCTTTTATTTATTTTCTTATTTCATCACACGTAAAAACACACATACACACACACACACAAACACACATCTGACTTTCTCCAACTTTTGCACATCTCCATAGAACTTTTTATTTATTATTTTTGATTTCTCCTCCATCTATCTACCCATGTCCTTGATTGCCTAGCCTTTCTGCCCCCCCACCCCCAACACACACACAAAAAAAACACACACACTTACATCATCACTGTCATCACCACCAGTGGTGGAATGTAACGAAGTACAAATACTTAGTTACTGTACTTAAGTAAATTTTCCACGTATTTGTACTTTACTTAAGTAAAATTTATAGTGCATACTTTTGACTTTTACTTTGTTACATTTTACAGCAATTATCTGTACTTTTACTCCGCTACATTTCTACAACACCATCGTTACTTTTTACTATACATTTTATGATCAGTTTTTTTTTTCTCTCTGACAAACACGTTTGTTTTATGGGGGGGTTGCTACCAAAGATTCTGGAGCGCTATGCATTCTTAGAAACATAAGTTCCTAGTCTAGACCAGGCAAAGCGTGAGCTTGTAGCCATCTGCATTCGGTAGGTTATATTCACCAGACCCATGGCTACACTGTACATGCAACTGTGTTCTGTGCCTTTCTCTGTCTGTTATCTGCAGCGTTAGGGCCTCCTCTCCGATGAGATTGCTATCCGCGGATCAGCGAAGTTACAGGCTATGCCCATGCTTCTGTCACACGTCTGATCATTTGCGGCACAAATGAATGGTAGACTATTAATGAACCGGTGGCCGGAAAAGACGTAACATTTTCCAGATTAGGAAATATTCCTTAATTGTGTGTGATTAAATAAAGATGCATAGCCTACAATTGTGGCGTAATGTCAGCGCTCATTCAATGTCTATGCGTCTGCGCAAGTGAAACTGAATTTAATCATAAAGACACCTTTCTCAGCAACTTTTCTGTTCAATCAGCATAATTGGCATTACGATCCACCCGACGTTTCCCCTGTCTACCCCGTTAAACTTCAGGCTCTCGTGTTTTGCTGAATGATATTACTCAGCAGATCACCCTAGTAGATAATTGTAGAGAATTGTAGGTCAGAATGTAATGGGCCACAGATGGTAAGCACAATTGCATTAACTTAAAACTATCTAGTCGAGTATAACCTAAAACTAGCTTAGAAACTAACTAGATTAAAATGCCACAGCCCATACTGATTTTTCCTTTTAGAATATAGATATTAAGAGAATAAATCATTATGCAAATACTTTTACTTTTAATACTTAAAGTACATTTAAAAGCAGGTACTTTTTACTTTTACTTAAGTAGGGTTGTCATTGTGGTACTTTTACTTTTACTAAAGTAAATATTTCTCTGTGTATTTGTACTTTTACTTAAGTACTGAGTTTCAGTACTTCCTCCACCACTGATCACCACACATACATACAGCACACTGCTTGCTACAGTAAGCCTCCTCTACTTGCTGCACACTGCCCCCCCCCCCTCCCTACATACACAGCACATTGTCTTCAGGATCTTCTCCAACACACATCCTTTACTTACTTACAGCACACTGCCCCCACCTACCCCCCCCCACACACACACACACACACACACACACAGTTACTGCTCCACTCCCCTCCTGCCCACACACACATCTTCACTGTCATCACTCACATACATACAGTACTCTGCTTGCGATAGTAAGTCCTTTCACTATACTTGCAGTACACTGCCCCCCCCCCCCTCTCCCCTACATACACAGCATATTATTTCATTATTTCATCAGGAAGCTTCTCCAACACACATCCCCAACGCACCCCCCCCCCCCCCCCCCCCAATACACAGCACATTGTACCATGAGGAAGCTTCTCCAACACACATATTGCACACTGCCCTCTCCCCACATACACAGCACACTATCCCATCTGCCTTGTCATCCCCCCAACACACACATCAAGACCCCTGGCAGTTGGGTTAGCCCCTTGAGCCGTGGATCTGCCCTAGGTTTCTTCCTTGGTAAGGGAGTTTTTCCTTGCCCCTGTTGCTCTTGGGTGCTCCTTGTTGGTCTACTAAACCCCTCTTCTAAAGCACTTTTTTTACTTATCACTTTTTTATGCACAAATAGGCTGACACCAGACATAATTTCACTGCATTTCTTACTTCCAGTAACTATATGCATGTGACAATAAACTTCCTTGTATCCTTGTATCCTTGTATCGATTCAAGTCATCTCAAGTCAAGTCAAGTCAAGTCTATTCAAGTCATCTCAGCCATACACAGTATAGCCTACGTAGCGGTTGTGTACCCTCTTGCTTTGTGCAATCAACTCATGCAGTTATCACTCCTTTTGGCACCAAGCAGTTAATTCAGATAACAGAATTTGTATGTTTCACAGCTCGGATAGTTGCCAAAGTAAAACATAGAACAGGCTACTAGAAAATGCTTGTAATGTCTGCAGTAGCACCCGTAGAGGGCGATCATACATCATATTAGACTAAATAAATCCATTTTTTATAGACCATTTCAACTCGTACTACATTCATGTGTAATCTAGCATTGCTTCGTCTTTGCAGAAAGTCACCACGTTTGCGCCTCGTTGCTTCACTAGACGCCATGTTTAAAAACCTGCAAGCTTGTGGGAGATTCAGGTAGGGTTGCGACTTTTTGGACTCGCCCACTCTGTCAAAGAGACGTGAATCATGTTTTGGCCTACAAACCTTTTAAAATATTGAAAACGGATCATTGATTGAAAATTTCTCCTGGGCCTTCCCCTAAGGCTTAAAAAATTCTCTTAGGCCCTCCCCCCCCCTTTTTTTTCTCGAAATTGTCATTGGTGTTACCGTCATTGGTGTTACTTTCTGATCGGTAGCCTAATTAGAAAATAATAAAAAATGATATAAATGAATTAAGCTCTACTTTTTGTGGATTCATCAATTTTACAAGTTAATTAATGCTATTAAACAAGTTTTGGGTATGTTTAAAGAAATACAATTTTCATCACCCAAATTCCACCTTTTCTGTAGAATGACCCAATTACTTTCACTAATGACTGACAATGGGTTACCATCGAAAACATAGCCTGAAAAAAGCAACACTTACCCCAATAATGTTCTCCAGCTGTGCTCCATGTGCGCCTTGCTAAAGACCAGTTTTTATTTGGTCAATGGTGTAATGCTTTTTAGATAGTGTACGATGGCGATTTTTAGATCTTGCGCCAGGTCACACCTTCGGTTGTTAATTGCCACACCCCTGAGCGCATTGTTCAATAAAAGAGACGTGCAGGGCGAAAAATTTGTACAATTTGTACAATCGGAATAAGCTTTGTGTCGTGATGACACACTTTTAGATCTGCAGAATTTACACTGCAGATAACTTTACACCTGAAAGAGATAGAAAAGTCTTTAACTAATCATAAAATGTCACCCAAACATAAGTGGGACAATCCACCCTTTTTATTTCTGCTAATTAGTCAAAATATATGCAAAATAGCTTATTAACTATGCATGATATAAATGGATATCTACCATTACTGCATACTATTTCTACAAGCTATTTACTATTACTAAATTAAGTGGACAACTGAAGGGGAAGATCAGTTACACAGCATGAAAACAAGACGAATATTTCTTCAGACCCATTCTTGCATGCAAATTAGTCAACAAAATGATACCCATATAATTAGCTCTCACAAAATAATGCACAGAGTGTATATTTGCACTAATTCAGTAAAAACATTCATTACTTTGCCATGATGTTCTTGTAAAGGTGAAGTGGCACATGAACAAAAAAGGTTAAAAAAAATCTAATTTGCATAATGTAACTGCAATATCCCATCTAAAAACATACTTTTGTATGATAATTTGTTATATTTAATACAATTTGAATATTATTTGGTCACAAAGGCATATACTTATCCAGGGTCGGACTGGGAACAAAATTCGGCCCTGGCAATTTTCTCCTGGACCGGCCCACCACTGGTACGACCCCCCCCCCCCCTGGTCCGGCCCACCACTGGTACGACACCCCCTGCCAAAAAACAAAAAAAAAAAAAAAAAAAATCCCCCCGATTCCCCCCATAAATGACAAACACACTATGCTGTAGCAACACTTCATAAACGGAACCCAAACATTTAGATTTGGACCTAGCCTAATCACAAAAACACGGGGGTCCGGGGTGTCTTAAAATTTCTGTCTCTTTTAAAAATTCTGGTTGCTAATCACACCTTTGACAAGTGATTTGAGAGGGATTTGGGATAGGCTACTAAAGACAGGCTCATCTTCTGTCTGTCTCACGTCATGTTACCCCATGCATTAAACCACATGTCACTGCTTGACTAAATGAAAAATATAGGCTACTGAACATGGATATCGTCATACAATTGTTGACAGAAATGACGTTTTGTGCAAACATGTTGTAGAAACACAACCACAGCCTTTATTTGGTGCAAATCTCCTTTAGCCTATTTTGGTTATAGTCCGCGATTCACATTAACTGTAGGCTATCACCACAAGTGTAGGCCGATACTAAACGTTTTTGCCCAAGTTTGTGTGCCGTCATCACATTTTGCAAAATTAGGCTACCTTCGTTACTAACCTACCAGTTGATACTTTTTACCTGCGACGAGTGAGAATGAACAGGTTCAACAAGGGATCAGATTCCAAAAATAATTCAGTGGAAATGCATGGATTCCAGTTGCTGCTACTGGAAGAAACTGGAATCCATGCATTTCCACTGAATTATTTTTGGAATCTGATCCCTTATCATACCTGTTCATTCTTACTCGTAGCTCGACTTATCATGACTAAATTCAAGATGGCTGCAAACGCTAAACTTCGTGAAGATACTGTCTGTATAAATCGTCTTGTAAGTAAACTACCAGTGCTTTTTCAAAGTTCTCAATGTCTCGTTTTAAATGTCAGGGCCCTCGGAAGTCTACCAACGAAGTGTGGAGATACATTGGGCCTCGTAAATGGTGTAAAACAGTGATTTATTTGCATGGGTAGCCCGATGCCGAAGCACCACCATTGAAAAAGCTGTTGGTAGCATCGGCTAACTAGCGCCAGATTTTGGAGTGCAGGGGACAAGCCGAGATGGGCTATGAGACATACGTTCACACTCTGTATCATGTTTCAACACACTTTAGGTCAATATCACACCGGAATTCTCCTTTAATCAGATTGTTCTGGGTTTTGCCCTGTCTTATTTGTCTGGCACCTGCGGATAAACTTCCTTTTTAATGAAATCGAAAACGGAGTCAAAGGCTGAGAATTAGTGTATAGTTTTGCAGATTTGGTATGGGGTTATGGTGGCATGTTTACTGTAAAAATTGTATGATATGCAAAGATTTTGTGTGTAAGCAGTGGAGAGAAAAAAGTCCTCAATGTGTAGGTTTGGTCTTATGTGTCGTGTTTGGTCAGTATATTCTTGTCCTCTAAATTATTCTCTATCCCACTTGAACAATATTTCTGAAAAAATCAAACATACACTATATCCTAAGATATCATAGGTTTTTGTCAAATGTGTTTTTTGTATTAAGAACATAATCAGATCACATGATGGATGTGTTTGTGATATGACAACAAAATAGAGTTTTGATAAATAGTTATAGTTTTGATTAAAGTGTTTAATTTTGTAAAAGAGCAAAAGGATTCTACTAATTTGGTGTAGTGTTGTGTTAATTGTGTGTAGTGTTTTGGAAAAATGGGCCCTGTTTTCAACATTGTGCTTAAGCAATTGTAAAATAAACTAGTCTGTAAGTGCTCTTCCAATATATAGTTTCCTCCTGGCACTTTTCATTCAGCATTCTGCTGCTGCTGAAAATCAATAAAGGATCAATGTTCTTCTCCAGTGTAAAATGTTCCTCCCTGCGAACCACTGTTGTTGAAATGAGTTGGATAAAAGATTCAATCCTTTTCAAGATCAATCTGAGATGTGGAGAAAATAATAACAGCTATATTCTGAGTTAGACGGGATGGGGAAACATAATAAATGTTTTACATTCACTGGCCCCTAGTTTGTGAACAGAATCTCACAGTGATAACATAACGTGAGTGCATGCGCAGTGTTGCACATGTGCATACTATTTCAAACCGGAATTGTGCATTCGTCATGGTTGAAAACGTATCAGAATCTCATAAATAAGACTGCAGACGGCTACATCAAGTCGAATCCCCCTACAGACACACGTAACATCCATCCATAACCACCTCAGATATGCGTCTGTGGCTCCACCATGTGGAGATACATGGTTTTGTCTCGTACCATGTCTGTGATGTTTGCCATCACCTAATACATGTTTGACAAAGGTTACATCAATCCATGATCAATCCATGATAACTGCAGGCATGTGGAAATACTGCTTCCTTCATATTGTGGAAATACTGCTTCCTTCATATTTATTGCCACCCCTGGTAAGGAGTAAAAATAGGTATAAAAAAATAACATAAATTACAACATAACAGCACATACAAACAGTTTATGTAAACACTTTCATGATTACGGAGCCCCTAAGAGTACATGGGCAAAAAAGTTGTGTACCAGAAACAAAAAATAAATTGCCCATGCCATGTCCTCTATAGGGGCTTTGTGTTTCTGGTGCACATCATAAACTTTAAAAAGTATTTTTCTTTAGCTTATCCATTTAGAGCCTCCATACATGTCTATTCATCTGACCAGGATTTTGTAGTCCACTGAAACTAAATTTTCTCAAACCTCTTACAAGCCATAAAATCATAATATTGCTATATCTTCAGGTATTTTACAATTACATGTATTACATTCCATAATGTACCCATTATTTCCCTTTATATCATCTCTTCCTTTCCTTGTACATTACATTACAGTTGTTCACAATTGCTAAAACACATTTTATTTTAAAACCTTCCACCCTTTTCTCAAAACTGTAAACACGCTCATTCCCAAACTACATTCAGAAAACCTCTTCTTGCACTTTGCACTTCTTGCAAAACTGAACAATCGCCTCAAAACAGTTTTACCTGTGCTCAAAACCAAACAATGTCTTCAGATCATTCACAAAACAGTCCAAATGAAAACATTACTGAGCAGTCATTACACACTACATCAAACAATGGAGAAACGGTATTCAGGGCAGGGCATACACTGTATATAGCTCCAGGATAAATGTTTATTGTTTACAGTACAGTAAACACATTTTACAGTACAGTTTTTCTCGATCGCTTTGATGCTTGTGTAAACTCTGACATCACATTTTCAAAACAGTAAACACCCATGTCTTAACAAAAGCACTCTGGCCAAAATGACACATTTTACTTGCAAGGCTCTCTCAAAACACTTAAAACATGCAGCAAAAGCTAATTTTGCCTTCTAACAACACACCCCGTCATCACTGTGTGATTTCAATCAATCATTACACACTGGACAACAAAATGCAAAATATAGTTCTCAAAATGAGCATTTATGCCTGTACTCTGTTCCATTATTGTTTCTCATTATTCTGGTATCAGAAAAAAAACTAAAAAAGACTAAATGTACTGAATTAAAAATAATTGTATTCATTCCTCCCAAGATGTCATTGACATGTAAGACTTACAGTACACAAATTTCAGTGAACTAACTTGTCATTTTTCATCAAAATAGACCTACCTTTTGTACCGTTTTCTTCACCAAATAGGCAATACAGTACTGTAAATGTACCTTAGATCCATACTTGCAAATAGAAACACAGAACAGACATCTCTTATGGCAGGGCTATTCAATTAGTTTGTAATGGGGGCCAGTTCATGAAAAGCATCACAACTGAGGGGCCAGAGAAATGCGGCTTGAAATATGAGTCACATTAACAGCTGTAGATACAATGAACAGCAGCAATATGGGTGTTCAAATGTTGTATTTTGTACATGCATAACAACATTATTAGCCACCAGTGACTAATATTTGAAATCTGTGATAATAACAGTAATGGAATCTGTGCTTTGCGCAGTAACTGCTTGGTCCAAGATTTCCAGTGAGTACAAACATTCAAACACTTTTCAGGTGAAATAATGTGTAATCAGTCGCATATATGTAGCTCTTCTGACTTATAGGCCTACTTGTTACATTTGACGTTCCCACCATTTAAATTAGATGACCGTGACCTCTAGATTTTCTTTAGCAGTGGGGGCAGGCCAGTCATAATCGCCTAATAATAACAACACGGGGGTCCGGGGGTGTCTCCCCCGGGATTTGTTTTTCTTTCTGGTTGCTAATCACACCATTTTAACATGTTTTGAGAGGGACAGGCCCATCTTTTTTCTGACGCACGTCACGTTACCCCATGCATTAAACCAAATGTCACTGCTTGAATAAATGAAAACATAGCCTACTGAACATGGTCATCGTCATAGTTCACGATGACAATGAAAACGTTTAGCCTATTGAGTCGCAATTGAGTGCGCATTACATTAATACACAGGATTAGATGTTAAAATCCCTTGTGCCAAAATCCAAGGTAAAAACACATTCAGAAGCCCCTGCTCAAGTTTAACTTTAAAAAAAGCACACTACCCACAAATCCGCCAACAAATGGTCACAAACACAATACAAATGGCCCATCCAACAGCAGTATATAGTATGCGGCATGTCATTGGGGTTATCAAGTGGGCACCCTCATTCACAGATGTTTCGTTAAGTTAGGCCCACGACACCTCATGAAGGCTTAACAGTGAAACCAGCTTCCTGGAGACACTCCCCTCCATGCTGCCACCATATTACCACATTGAAATATCCAATACCCAAAATACTCTTAACCAGCCCAGGCATGGTCAAGGTTGGCTAGGTTGGTCCGTCCCGTTGATGTGGACTGAACCATAGCCATAAAAAACCTTGGCCAACCAACCATCAACCTAGGCACAGCCCATCACAAACAAAAGAAGTTACACAAAACAAATTAGCCAGTTAGCTTAGGCCCCATCGCAAACACAAAACAAATTAGCCTGTTAGCTTACGCCCCATGCTGCCACCATATTACCACAACAAACATCCAAATACCCTTAACCAACCTTGGTCTAAGTTGGCTAGGTGGGTCCGTCCCGTTGATGCGGACTGAACCATAAACCATAAAAAACCTTAGCCAAGTACCATCAACCTAGGCACAGTCCATAACAAACACAAAACAAATGAGCCAGTTAGCTTACCTTAGCTTGCGCCCCAGGAAGGGTAACTTCTCCTTACCCACAACCATTCGCTTGCCCGTTTTGCTGCTAAAGACATGTTACTAACCACCTGCCTTATTCGACCACAAATGCCCAATTCAGACAGCAAGCCAATAGCAGATCTGGCCACAAACCCACGTGCACCGATTTCAATAGGCCTTAATCGTGCACTCCAACCTCGCTTGGCTGCCTCCTCTGCTATTTCAGTGTATTTAGCTCTTTTCAGCTCATTGGCCACTTCCACTCTGTCTTCCCAAGGAACAGTGAGTTCAATGAAGTAAACTATCTTCTCTGAATCCGACCATAGAATTACGTCGGGTCGTAGTTTAGTACTCACTATATGTGGAGGTACCGCCATCTGCTGGCCAAGATCAACCTTCATTTCCCAGCCCGCCCCATTTTTCAACTGGCCGGTTTTACACCTGGCCTTCGCGGAACAAGGTTTATCCCCCTGACGTACAAAGTTAATTTGCCTTACCCCTTTACTAGCTGCTAATGAATTGACTTCTCTCCTTTTATCCTCTATTGCCGCTGCCACACATTTCAATACCTGGTTATGACGCCACGTATACCGCCCCTGGGTGAGACTTACCTTGCACCCTGATAGGATATGGAGGATTTATCATCCTCACCAAACCATTGACTTAAATTCTTGGGAGATGGGAGCACATCATATGTAGCACCTAACATAAATCTGATCTTACCAGCTTCCATGCCCCATAGATCTTTCCATTTAATCCGTCTTTTTTCCACCCCTTCCCAGTTCACCCACTGCCCTTGTTTTGCCTGCGACACTGCCTTAGTACATCTTACAGCCTCCTCCTGTCTATGCATTTCCTCCACTACCATTTTCCTCTTTTCTCCTGCAGAAGCCTTACTCCACAAGGGTTTACTCATGCCCACCCCTAGACCCCCCCGCCCGTGCTGCACATGGCCCATTATATCCCTATGCTTCAATGCTGATTGAGCTTGCTTAACTGCCTGCTCTGGGTTCCACTTCCTCCCTGCATTAACTGTAACTGTAGTAACATTTAATGTAACATGCCACAATTTCCAAGAGGCCTATAGGCTCATTTCTGACTTCACTAGACTATCATTGCATTTGTTTATGTTGTAAGACGTGAAGAAATGAAGGACATAGCCTAGGCTACGCACAAATTCATTATTCACTAAATGGACACAGAGAGACTCCAAGTTTTTCTTTCGCTATCGTTGCGAAAAAAATAGCCAGGCTACTATATAGAAATACTTTGAAATTCCATTTGAGTCGGATCTGCTCCACCTTTTCACCAAGTTTTGCAGAAATTGTGCCCGTGGTTTTTTGTGATATTGTTGACAGAAACTATTTGTGTGGTGCAACCTGTTAAATATTAGTAGTTCATAAACTCCAACGTAGTGCCAATTTAGGTTGAAACTAAACTAAGATGGAACTTACGTTCAACTTACGTACAAATGTAATGAATTGTAATGTAGTCTAACTTGTGCAATGGGCTGAGGTGCAGTGGCTGCAGGACTAAAGCGAGCGAGAGATGCAACAGTGGAGAACAGCTCATGCACTTGCTAAAGATTACATTTTTTTAAAGGGCCAGTACAAATGACCTCACGGGCCGGATCCGGCCCGCCAATTGAAGAGCCCTGTCTTATGGATAATGAATTGAAGAATTATGCAAGGAATCTCTACCACCTCTGAATAGATCTTTTCCTTTTTTTTAGCACTGGGAAACCAATAGAGTTTGGGGTCTTTGAATGACATCTGTAATAACTTCGTACAAACAAACTGTCTCACTGTAGACTGTTAAGTATTTTTAATCTTTAACGGTTATACAGGTGACCACATCGGACTCTGCTATGCTTCTAACTCATGCAGAATCGCACACTTCTTCTACCTTAGCTTAACGGTACCCAAACACTATAACTAATGTTGGAGCGCCATCTACTGGGCAACTACTAAATAATTCTGACACTAAAACCTAGCATATCACATCTCCCCCACCTTTAAGCGAAAAACTCATTATATGCTTAAGGCCTGTGTCACATGCTCTCCTAGTTTAAACAGGTGTCAACAATACAAAGGTCATAAACATTTCAACATTTCAAAATCTTTCTTTTTTTTATTTTTTTAAACAAGTTCCTAACTATGAAGGTACGTCCTTCCAGTGAGATCAGAGCGCATTGTTGCTCTATTCCTGGAAAAGATCTCACTCTATCTAACAAAGTCTTTTAGATGCGGAGGTGACCGTCTCCCCCGCTCTGAGCGTCGCACCTCTGTGACCACTGGTGGACCTGGTGGAACTTCGACCCCTGATGTAGACTGCTGATCCGGCTCACTCACAGGTTGTTCTTCTGTCTCTGCTGTCCCTGTTGCCGCAGAGCCCACAGCACCATCCAGACCTGACAACAGCTCCAATTCTCCCTCAGGCTCTTGATTTGGCACAGTGTCAGACAATCTGGCTCTCACTTGATCCACATGCCTCTTCATTGTTTGGCCACTTCCAATGATGACAGTATATGACACTGGTCCAGAGGCATCCTGAATGACAGCAGGGATCCATTTAGAGTAGTTTCTGATGAACACTTTATCCCCTGGTGAGAAACTCAGTCTTTTGCTTGTGTCATGGGCCTGTTTTTGTTTCAGTTGCTTTTCCTGCACTTTTGATTTCATGTCTGGCAGCAGCAGGTCAAAAACAGATCGGAGTCATCGTGCCATCATCAACTCTGCCGGTGAGAGACCTGTTGTCGCATGAGGCGTGATACGGTAACTGAACAGAAATCTTGACAACCTGGTTTGCACCGAATCACCTTTCATCTTTTTCATCCCCTCTTTGAAAGTTTGGACCGCCCTCTCTGCCAGCCCATTCGAAGAAGGGTGGAATGGTGCTGACCTCACATGCTTGATGCCATTTTGTTTAATGAAGGACTCAAATTCAGCGCTTGTGAAACACGTTCCATTGTCAGACACCAATATTTTCGGTAATCCAAAAACACTGAAACTCTGCCTTAGCTTTTCTATAGTAACCTGGGAAGTGGACGTCTTCACTGGGTAGATGTCTAGCCATTTAGAGTACGCATCCACAATCAACAGAAACATCTCACCTTGGAAGGGCCCTGCGTAGTCCACATGGATCCTTGACCATGGCGACTCTGGCCACTCCCAAGGATGTAACGGCGCGGCGGGTGGTGACTTGCGGTGTTTTTGACACTCCTCACATGACATCACTTCCCTCTCAACATTCTGATCCATTCCAGGCCACCATACATACGATCGAGCCAGTCCTTTCATCCTTGACATGCCAGAGTGGGTTTGGTGCAGCAGCTTTAGAATTTTTTCTCTAACTTTGGTGGGTATAATTACTCTAGCGCCCCAAAGTACGCATCCGTCCCGTACACTTAGTTCCATTCTTCGCTGATAAAATGGCTTTACACTGGAATCTACCTCTGTCGGCCACTCTTTCAGCACATGAGAATGTACTTGGGACAATATCACGTCTTTCGCTGTCCAGCGCTTAATCTGAGTCGTGTCTATGAGTGTATCATCCGGAAGATCCATCATCAAGGCTCTTTCGCTTCCTCACGCACTACTTCAGACACAGGCAGCCTACATAATGCGTCAGCATTTGCATTCTGTTTTCCTGGTTTGTACACTATGTTATATTCATAGGCACTCAAATGCACAGCCCATCTTTGAACTCTTGGGGACCCCATCTGTGGTATGGGTTTTTTTTCATTGAAGAGAGAGATCAATGGCTTATGATCTGTGTAGATTGTACACGCTCGTCCATAAAGGTATTTGTGAAATTTCTGAATACCAAATATAACTGCCAATCCCTCTTTGTCTAATTGTGAGTACCTCTTTTCAGCAGGCGACAGTGTTCGTGACATGAACCCCAAAGGACATTCACTGCCATCTTCCATCAGGTGTGATAAAACAGCACCTACCCCGTAAGGTGAAGCATCATGACATGATCAAATCTCGGTAATCTCGAGTAATGGACTAACACTTCTGCCGAGTTCAGTAAGGCTTTAGACTTTTGGAAGGCCTCTTCCTGTTCTTTGTGCCATTTCCAGTGCACATTGTGCCGTAAGAGTTCATGTAGAGGGGCCAACAGGGTTGCCAGATTGGGGAGAAATTTGTTGTAGTAGTTTAATAAACCTAAATATGATTTAAGTTCAGTGACATTCGTGGGAGGGGGCGCCTCCATGATGGCTTTCACTTTTTTCTTCACAGGATGAAGCCCCTGAGCATCCACCCTATGTCCCAGATACTCCACTTCCTCTTGTAGGAATGTGCATTTGCTCCTTTTTAAACGCAATCCTGCCTCTTCCAGCCTAGTTAAAACCTCCTCCAGCTTTCTCAGGTGGTCTGCCTCATCCACTCCACTCCAGGAGTATGTCATCAAGGTATACTGCCACTCGTGGAATCCCTCTTAAGAGACCTTCTATGGTTCTTTGAAAAATGGCGGGAGCGGAAGCAACTCCAAATGGGAGTCTATTGTATGTAAACAGCCCTCTGTGTGTATTAACTACCAAGTATTTCTTAGACTCTTCATCCATGAGTATTTGTTGGTATGCGTGACTCATATCTAAATTAGAGAATTGTTTTCCGCCTGACAGCGCTGTGAATAGATCTTCCACCCGGGGTATTGGATATTGTTCTAGTGACGACATCGTATTTACGGTCAGCTTGTAGTCTCCACACAGTCTTATATGTCCATCCGGTTTCACGATGGGAACGACAGGTGCAGCCCATTCTGCCCATTTCACCGGTGTGATTATTTTTTTTTCAACAGCCTGTCTATTTCTTCCTCAACCTTGGCCCGCATGGCTTATGGGACTGACCGGGGGCGGAAGAAACGAGGAACTGCGTTAGCCTTAACGTGAATAGTGGCCTTGGTGCCTTTCAGCGTGCCCAATTCTTCTTTAAACACGTTCTCATGTTCGCTTAACACTTGCTGTAGTGTTTTTGTCTCTGTTTTCATATGCTGTAAATCACAGGCTTTGCGGCTGTCTTTTATTTTTTTCCAATTTATTTTGATTTTCTCCAACCAGCTACGCCCTAGTAAGCTGTTGCCGTTTCCTTCAACCACCACAAGGGGCAGCGTGCAGCTTTGCTTCTTGTGTTTAACTCTGACTGATGCAACTCCTATCACCTTAACAGGGTTGCCTGTATAAGTCTCCAAGTGAATTTTCACTGGCTTCACTTTGGGGCATTTTGTATCTTTCCACAGCTTTTGTAATGTCTGCTCATTCATAACTGTGAGACTGCAGCCGGTGTCTATTTCGAAACAAACACCTTTCCCATTAATTTTCATCTCAACCATGTAGGGGTCTACTCTTCTTAAATGTACATCGCTCATTTGGCCTAATCGAAACTTCATGCAATGCAGTGTGTGTCTCTTCGTCTGAGCTATCACTTTCACTGGGGTCCTGTCTTTCATGAACATTGTGCGAACGGTGGTATGAGCCCCGCTTCTTTTCTCTCTACATCACCATGTTCTTTGCTTCCCTGATTCAGTGTGTTTTTTCCACCGCACGCTCTTGCAATATGTCCTACTTTACCACACGCATGACATTTCTCTTGTTTGAATTTACAGTTTGCCGCATTGTGTCTGGTTCCCTTGCACCGATAACACTCATTCCCTGCTTCTTTGAAAGCACTAGACTCCTGTGTACCTTTCTTTGTTTTAATGAATTTCACGGACGCACGGATTTTTCAGATCCTGGGCATTTTTGTTTGCAGTCTCTACTGCTACCGCAATGGACAGCGCTTTGTCAAAAGTTAACTCTGTTTCTGACAGCAGACGTCTCTGAATGCCTCATCATTGATCCCGCACACGAGCCTGTCCCTCAACATTTGCTGTAACTTGTTACCAGTTGCAATCCTGCGCTAGCCGGCGCAGCTCTGCTACATATTCCATTACAGATTCTTCTGGTTTCCGAGTGTGTGAATCAAATTTGTATCGTTGTACAATTTCGCTAGGCTTTGGATGAAAGTGATTTTTTAACAATGCCACCAGTTGCTGATAAGTTTTGTCCTTTGGCTTATCTGGGCTTATGAGGCTCCTCATCAAACTGTATGTGGTTGGCCCAACGACACTTATGAGTATGGCTCTTTGTCTATCGTGCCAATAGTAGCCATTCTTCCTCCGTTATTTCTCTCTCTCTCTTAACAGTTCAAGTCACGTTGTTTCTCCCTCACTTTGTTAGCAATCCCACACTGCAGCACTCACGTCTGATTTGCATTTCAATCTTCAAGCCTCCACCTCAGCGGTTAAATCCTCGTCGCCAAAAAGATGTAATAACTTCGTACAAACAAACTGTCTCACTGTAGACTGTTAAGTATTTTTAATCTTTAACGGTTATACAGGTGACCACATCGGACTCTGCTATGCTTCTAACTCATGTAGAATCGCACACTTCCTCTACGTTAGCTTAACGGTACCCAAACACTATAATTAATGTTGGAGCGCCATCTACTGGGCAACTCCTAAATAATTCTGACACTAAAACCAAAGTCCTTTTAGGCAAGTCCCTCCACTCGGCGGCCATATACCAACGTTTTATGGGCACTCATCGGGCACAGTCTTTGGGTCGAACTGCGCGTGCGCAAGGCTTCATGACACCAATCTTGCTCCAGCGGCGAGATCACAACACATGATTGGCACGATGTCTTCACAACACACCATATGATTGGCTCAATGTATTCACATCACACCACATGATTGGCTCAATGTATTTACATGTCGACGTTTTGCCGAGGACGGGGTGGGATATGTGTAGACAACGGCCATATTGGCGTGACAAACTAGCCCCATGCATTTCTATGGAGTATTTTTTGAGTGCTGTGTCTCCACATTAGAAAGTCTCTGCTAAAACCTAGGATATCACAACATCTGTCTTAACTGTTTTGCAAAAGGGTGTGAGAAATGTGGTAACCCAATGAAAACGTGTGAACACATTCACAAGAGATGACTTCTGCTGTGCAAAGGTCTTCATGAAGACCAAGTGGATCCCAGTTTCTTTAAAGCAATCGAGAAAAACGGTAAAAAAACCCAAAACAAAACAAAAGAAAAAGATGTCAGAACTCAGTGGATTCAGCATTTACTTTAAATCCAGTAAAAATAAAGTATTGAGAATGGGGGGTTTGTGTTTTGAAAAATGTGTTTTAACAATTGTGAAAAACTGTATACTGGAAAAGACAGGCAGCACTGTAAATGAGAAGTACATTACTGTACAATGTACAGCCTATAATCTATATGCCTCATTCATTTCTGTCTTGTTGATGAACCTGCACTGTTCAGCAATCTCTTTGCACTTTGAATTAGCTTATATTGGTTGTGTCACATCATTTGAAACAAGTGTGATCAATTTTGAGTAGCTGTAACTTTTGACATCTGTGCTTTCTTTGTGTTTACTTTTTGCCACTTGGTTACCATTATGCATCACAAGTGCATCACAGTGCAGAATGTGTTCAGAGTCAATGAATCAATGAGATCTGCAAATTGTGTCAACACTGTTTATGGTTTTGCCATTGATTCGCTAAATCTGTTCAGGCAACTGAGCATTTGGTTCAGAGAATGGTTTAGTGTTTTAGCAATTGTGAAAAAGTGTTGGTTGATTTATTCCTTAGAAGCTGTAGTTTAGTGACTGCAGTACCGAGTATCGCAGCAAGGTGGCATCAGTTGGTTTAGTGCTAAACGGATACCTTAAAGAGCTACACACTATTATTTGCTGTGTAGTACCTATACAACTTAACTGTCATTCTGATATTTCTGATAATAAAAGCATAGGCCTAGGCCTACTCCTCTAATAGAATAAAAAAAAGTGTAATTAATAGATATACAGTATACATCATAGAGGGAGAGCAGATAGCTAACAAACATTCAGAAAAAGTCATGTTGGCAAATTTGAGGAAAAGTCGGTAAAGGGGCTATTTCACACAATTTGAGGGTGCTGAATTCAAATATTTTGTTTACCAAGCTCAATTTTGAGTTTTAAGCTTGCTAATTAGCATAATTAGCATAATTCACATACTTTTTGGTTTTGCCATCAGATATCATAGGAATTGCAAAAATATAAAGCATTAATACTCTTTGTGTATCAGATATGTTGTAGGACAGGACAGGAATTATCCCAATGACCTTCAAGTAGCATATGAAAATAAGCTAAAATTAAAACATAAAGATTCAGTATGACATTTAGAAACAAAATAGATTCCTTGATAATAAATTGATAGAATAGTAGGTGACTGCTTATTTTTCTGTAGAAAGTCCTTTGTCACTAACTATCATGAACAGTTGTCAGTCTTTACAGAGGATTTACACTGTAGTTAAAACATCTCTTTCCTATCATTCAAATTCCAGCCATGCAGAAAAATGGAAGAGTGTGCATGTTTGAGGAGTGCTGAAGAGTGCTATGGAGATTGCATTATTTGCAAAGAATTTAGACAAGATATCCTTTATAGTGCAACAAAAAGAAACATTCTCAGTGCATCATTACTACATATGATGCTGAAAGGAAAGTGGACCTAGGACAAATCCTCAGCTATGAACTGATTAATGTCCCTGTAGCTATTGCAGATAGCGATGGTTATTTGTGAAGTGGAAATAAGTCTAATTTTATTTGGTTTTAGTGATTACTTCTGAAATAAACCCAATTTAGGGACAAATAAGCAAAAAAACACTATTTTATGTTAAAATGCTGAATATGCAGCTTAAAACTCAGAATTGAGCTTGGTAAACAAAATATTCAGAATCAGCACCCTCAAATTAGGTAAGAAGGGTGGTTTACCAACTTTTCCTCAAATTTGCCGTCAGAAGATCTCTTCTGTGAAGCTGCTCTCCCTCTATCAGCTATACTTCACATTCTAGAACTATTGGTTAGACAGAATACAGAATGTAATGGGTTTCCTTTCCATTTCTTTGTTAATTACAGTGCACTGTACTGTTCTTCCTAGGCTTCTTATTATTATTATTACAGTGCATGAAAATGCACTGTACTGTTCTTCCTAGGCTTCTTCTTCTTCTTCTTCTTCTTCTTTTTCTTCTTCTAACGCAGTTAATGCAGCTTCAAACCGTTTAACGTAGAAACTTCATTCAAACTATGTTGCGTAGGTCTTACTTAGGACATGGGGGCTTTGTATTTTTCATCTTTGTAACTTTTATACTTTTTAAACTATTAATTATTAACTTTTATAAAATAAAATGACATCACAATGGACTAATTAACTTGATTTGCACCTGTATCAACTTCCAGCTGCTCATCTAGGCCCCCATCAAAGAATCAGTTCAACTGATTGCACCTGTATCAACTGCTTTCTGCTGAACTAGGCCAACTCTCTCTGTGACTCTCCATTCTACAAGGATATAAGGCACATTTCATCCAACTTTCTATCCATTCATCCTCTTTTCAAAATATTCACTCATCCACCCATTAAACTATCCATCAACGTCCATTAAACAATCTGCCTATCAACATCCATTCAACTTTCTGTCTATCAACATCCATATCTACATTTTTTAAACTATATACTCTGTCTCAGGCTTTAAGCATACAATATGGCTCTATTAAGACTGCCGTTAAGCAATTAGAATCCTAGGCCAGGTGGCCAGGCTATATTAAACCTCATCTACCTAGTTCAGTCATTCCAACTATATTAAATCTCATCTACCTAGCAAATAATTTAACCATTTAAACTATCCACCTATCTGTTCAGTCATTCCAACTATATTAAACCTCATCTACCTAGTTCAGTCATTTCAACTATATTAAACCTCATCATGTTGGTTGCCAATTAGCACATCATCTGTTTTAACAATATATTTCACACCATATGTTTTGCATTTTCATGCACTGGTAATTCCCTGGAATTGCATTTTCTAGTTTCTTTTGATATATTCAATTTTGAACAAAGACAAACACACAACAGCAATTCTTTCTTTTTAAATTTTCATTTTTATTCTTTTTTTTACTCATTATTGTAGAACATAAAACAATATTGTGGGTTTAACCACATACACTATATATTCACTTAATACACCACACAGCTACAATGAGAGAGACCGAACAAAAAGAAAACACTTTTATACATACTGCATACTTGGCATTAAATAAAAAACAGAATCAAGAACAATCTTTAACCCATAAAGGAATGTAGCTGCCAGTTTTCTTATGTATATCTGTGTATTATAGGTTATGATCATAGCTTTGACCATGACTCCTCTAAGAATCGAGAGGGAGGGGGCACACTACATCATTTAGGAGAAAGTGTGACAGTGTATGTGTGAGTGCGGGTGGATACATAAAAAATAAAAAGTTATGGGTAACACTCTAAAAAGTTTTTTTTTTTCCATGTCCAATTCTGTTCTGTATCTAATTCACTAGAACAATTTTCTTTGTCTAACAGTCTGTTTTCTTCAATAGCATACGGGTCTGCAAAATGTAATTAGGCATTCAAAGTCTTCTTCAAGTACCATATTTAGTAATTGTGGACAGACAGTATCTTGGAAAGAGTGCTTTTCATAGTGATGAGTGTTTTTGATTCACATGTGACAAACGTTTCCATTAATTTTACTTAGAAATAAGATCAGCACCATAGACAATTCCTACAGCACACTTAGAAATGCAAACAACTGTTCACCTTTCATTTTAAGAGCTCAAAAACAAACTTACGAAAAACACAAATTGTTCTAAGTTCTTTCCCATTATTCCACAGTGAACTCCAGAGTTAGCACCATAGTTCTGGGCCTCAACACAATTGTTTTTTAGGAGAGACCTTTCTGTTGCATGATCCCACGTTTTCTTTCTAATCCTTTCTTCCATCTCCTTTCATGGAGAGGAAAGTAAAAAATGGGTGTTCAAAAGAGGGGATACTCATGCACAAATAAGTCTAAACAGCGGTCAAAATATCTGACGCTAACAAAATGTCCGTTGTTGTACTGTTGCTGTTAATGTTTACATCAAACTCTGAAAAAGGTTTCATGGTTTAAAAATCTGGTGGAGAGTGAGTGTGTCCATTAAGGAAACTGGTCATGAAGAGAAAGTGCTGCAACGGGACGGGGAGATTGATCTAAGAATGTGTCGGGCAATAAAAACACACGGCCACACAGCCATATCGACTTTTGGGGAAGGACTGTTCTTCTGGTCATACAATTTATGATTCATGATTCCAACATAACCGCTGTGAATTGTTTTTTTTTTGTTGTTGTTTTTTTTAAATATAAAAAGAATGAGCAGTTCTTCACTATGTGTACATTTATTTCTCATTATTCACTATCATCCTAAAACAGTCTGGAGTTTTTTTTAAACAGGAGTTTTGTTACCTGGTTCATAAAGAGGGTTGTTGAGGAGAGGGAGCGGTTTGTGTTAGAGGTATTGGTGTAGTACAGTACATATGAAGAGCAGGACAGCAGTATAAGGTATACATGTTACAAACCAAACACATCAGGTTGTCTTTTACTGTTGTTTGAAGGGCTTGACATACTGACAATTGTTGACTAGAAATCCCGGAATCATTCATGGTGTAGTCGTGACACCTCACCAGTTAAATAATCTTACCTAAATATTTAAATATTTACATTTCTATCTCTCCCAATAAACTTCCATTAAAACAAAAACTATGTTTCAAGTTATCCATAATCCGCTTTTTTTTTCTCAATTAAAATCAGGATTAAAAGTGCTTTTATAAAATCTTTTCTTCTCTATGTACAATTTCTCTTAGTTAAAATGAAACATTAAAAACAAAATGGAAAAAACAACCACAATAAGAATAATCATTATTATTATATAATAAATAATAATAATAAAAAAAGATCACAACGTGTATGTAGGCAGCAAGCATTCGCTCTGAGGCATCTGCATGTTTGTAGCATGCTATGACTAGTGACCAGTGACTCTACAACATGAGGTATAGAGAGCTTCTCACTACCGAATGAGCACCAAGGTCCCTATTGGCGGTAAGCACCATGCAGTGTCCAGCCCCCTGCAAAACCAGCTGTAGCCCTCACTATCCTCCTGACAGATGTGACACACACACACACACACACACACACACACACACACACACACACACACACACACACCACACACACACACACACACACACGTACACACAGAGAGTCACAAGCACTCAGTCATACACACAGCACAACACAAACTCATCTGAAAGACACAGACAGACACACACTCATGCACACAGGCTTAAAGCGGAGAGCTGAGATGTCATGCTTCGCTGATGTCATGCTTGGCCTCTGCCTAAATCTCCAGTGAGGGTCTGAGGAGAGGGGGGGCAGGGGAGACAATGCCTCCCTCTCTGATGAGAGGAAAGAAAACCGACCCCTATTAGCACCAAACCCCAGCACTCGTCCCATTGGCTCGAAAAGGCAGGACCGAAAATGAGAACTCCTCTACAATTCCACGTGCAGTGCTCAGAAGGGAGTGTCTGGAGGTGTGTTTGTGTGTGTGTATCAGTGACTGTGTATGAGAATGTGTGCGTGCATGTGTGTGAGTCATGAATGACAGTAGGCCATCAACAGACGCTGCTGCAGCACCGAAGAGAGAACCATACAAGCACCATTTCACTGGAGGGACATGAGACCCTTGCTCATTCCCTCGGCTCCACATTTAAGACCCCTGCGTCTGCCTGTAGATGTGCCTGATTGCAAATCAGCTGTGAAAGAGAGCACCCAGCTTCAGTTGTAGGCCAGCGCAGCACGTGGGGGATTCGCCCTTTTGGAAAACACAATGAAGAAGCACCGGAGAGGAGAGGAGAGGAGAGGAGAGGAGAGGGGCGAATGCTACTCTAGGAAGCAGATTTTTGGGATCTCCGTCGTTAGGCTGGCTGAGGCACAGACAAGGCACCCTCTTCCGGTGGTGCCACGTCAGGACTTCCCCCCTCTCTGTTTTGGTCACATGCTCATTTTCCTCGTTTGTTAGTTTCACCTTGAAGCCTTGTGTTAATCCTTGATGCCTTCTATTGTTTTAAGCAAAAGAGGTCTACATCTTTCTCAGTTTAGTTTGCAGTCGCACCTGTGTCTTGCCATCGTGGAAAAAAAAAAAAGTTCCTCTTCTGTTTCAGAGGTCGACCGATGGGAAAAAGGCCAAAAAGAAAAACAATAGAAACTCATCAGACGTGACAGCGAGGTCACTCTTACACGACCGTTTAAAAAAGGTCAAAAATATTAATATCGACATGAGTGAACAATAATATTAAAATAAAAAATAATCATCTTCATTATGTAACAACAATACCTGCAATATAGACGTTTACAGTAACAATAGCAATTGTAATATTGATAATTATAGTCATAATAATAATTAGGGGGTCATTCAATGAAGGTGAGGGAACAATGAAATCCTCTCATTAAAGAGAGAAGAAGAGCACCATGGGCAGCATGTCTGTCAAGTGTATAAACCCGACTGCCACCAAATATGAGGTAAAAAAAAAAAAAAGATACAAGAGCAAACAAGTCAATGTCACCCAGCCTATCACCCACCTGTTTGGGTGCACTGGAAGGGGGTTGAAGAGCTGAAACAAGAAGCAGGAGGAGGTGCAGGGTGACGACGACACCAGTATGTCTGTCCAGCACTCCTTCATGCCATCCCTGACCTAGTCCAAATGGCCCACGACACCTCTGACACGACGGCTGTGATCAGACGAGTCGGCTGTACGGCCCCGTGAGCTGCGTGTAGGCGTAGGACGACACGGTGATCAGCGAGGAGGTGTTGAGCGTGGGAGCGAGTCGTGTGGCGACCCCCTCCCTCTTGTCCTTGGCCGGCCCCGGGCTGGGACTGGCCGCTCCCGAGGCCCACTTGCGCTTCTTGCCGAAGACCTTGATGTCCTCTGGGGGCAGGCCGAGCAGGATGGCCTCTTCCTGCCGCTGGCGCGCCCGCTCGGCCAGCAGCTTCATCTTGGCCTCCCACAGCGCCAGGCCGTGGCAGGGTTGGTTGAGGTTCTTGTGCTGGTAGAAGACGAGGGAGATGCGCGACGGGTGCGAGCGGTTGGGCCGCTTGAGCGGCGTGGTGGCGTGCAACTCGCGCCGGGCGCATTCGATGAGCACCGAGCCGTGTGCTGGGGCCACCGCCACGCCTCCGATGTTCGGGTCCAGGAAGTTGTGCTCGCTATCCGACCACACCTCGTCGTCGTCCAGCTCGCGCTCGCCCTGGCTCTCCGCCTCGCTCTCGGACTTGCAGGGCGTCCAGCAGCCTTGAGCGTCCGGCCGCTGCAGGGCGTCGGGGAACAGACGTCCCTCAGGGGCTGGGGAAGGGGTGCTGCCGGCAGCGGAACCGCCGCCAGACCTCCAAGCTTTCTCCTGGAGCCCAAGGGGAGTGGAGCCACGGCTCTCGCCCGCCTGAGACAGCATCTTGTCAGGGAAACCTCCTGCGGGGTTTTCCAGTTTCACAGCTGTGCTGAAGCCAGCAGGCCAAACTTTGGGCTGACCACTCGGGGATGGGCTTTCCCAGTGGCGTGGGGTTGTAGGGTGAGGAGATGGAGCTGGAGAGAAGCCCTGCTTGAGCGACGGTGATGGAGAAGGAGCAGGGGAGGCCATGGGGGTGTTGTGGCCATGGAAATGGTTCCACTGCTGCTGCTGCTGCTGTTGCTGGGGGTACGCGTGTTGAGGGTGATGGGTGGGATTCTGGTGGAGCATCTGCTTATCTGGGGTGAAGGGAGAGTCGGCAGCACCGGGTCTGTGCGGACCCTCCCAGCCTTTGGACATCAGGCCGTTGGGCCTGTGGCCAGGCCAACTCTCAGGGGGCTGTGGGGTGGTGCTGGGAGTGCCTGGGCAGCTCTGGGACCCTGCGTCCGGCCTGCAGTTGCCATACACCGGAACATCCATGGGCTCCTGCTTAATTACTGGCGTGGCTCTGCGAGGCTCTGGCGGGGGAGTGGGAGTGTGGCTCGGGCGTCCGTGGGGCTGAGGGGTGTTGGAGGGGGTGACGTAGCCGCGGACAGCTGGGTCTTCTGCATGACGCTCAGGCTGATCGGGGAAGGCGTGTCCCAGCCTGGCTTGCAGGCTTTGAACGTCTGGCTTCTGGTCGAAGGATGTGGCTCCAGCTGCTACTGCTGCTCCTTTGGGCCACGATCCACTGCGGCCCTCGTAGCCCATCAGCTCTGGGGGGAAGAGTGCTTTGGGGGGGTAGTTGCAATAACCGTAGGGCAGTGCTGGAAGATTGGGGTGAAAGCCGTTGACGGGCGCTGCTGCAGGAGTCTGGCTGTTGGAAGGGAGGCCTCCTCTTGCATAGTATCCAGGGTAGGAGTAGGCATTGTTAATGCCCCCGTAGGGCTCAGCTGCCTGGCCGTTCCCTGGCGCTGGGTAGCCCGGTGGCAGAGCACCATTAAAGGAATGGTATCGATCTACAGGCTCTTTTTTGATGTTGGGCTTCATCTCTTGTTTTGGGATTGCTGGGATAAAGAGGGGATAAAAAGTTAATCATTTTCAGTTCTTAAGTTAATCAGTTAATAAATCAAGTTCTTTGGGCTTTGCATAGAATGACATTCATATATATTTATTTTGGTGTAAGCTTCATTACATTCAAAAAATCATTACAGATCCTATTGTACAATACCAGCATGGGCATATTGCAACTCTGATATCATCCCCTAAGGGGGCAGACTGATTTCTTCTTTTTCTTGCCTAAAGACTAACTAACTAATCAAAACCATCAGTTTCCCATTTATGATCTTTGCATTCTTACCTTTATTGCCTTGTTGGGGGTGTGGGGATCCTCTGTGGATCGTCTCGGTTTTGATAGTCTTTTCTGGCGTCTCCGCTGGCGTCTTCGGACCCTTCTTCTTCTCCATCGCAGCTTTCTTGGCCTCCAGCCGGCGCTGACGGCAAGACTTGGCAGGCTCAGGGAGCTTCCGCACCTCACGTCGAAAGTTGCTTAGCACATGGATGGCTCCCGTCTGCATCTTAAGTCGCTGGTTCTCCGCGCTGCCAAACTCGTCCGTGTTAGAGACCTTGTAGAGCGGAAGCACGTGCAGCTGCTCATCCTCGGGGAGCACACCCACCGACCGATTGTCCTCTTTCGTTAGAGTGCACACCTGTGAAGACAAGTTAAAGGTATGTGAAGAGGCCATCTTATGCTGTTATGACTGTTGTAAACAGAGAGATGCTTTTACCTGAACAAGCTAACTCAGCAGCTAGGCAACAAACACTTGTCTTGGGACCTTATGGCTAAAGAAGGATTGCAAGCAACTTTAAGCACCTCATATTGTCCTTATGCTTGAGGGGGTTTCCTCTAGAACTTTGCTGCTTGACCAAACAAGGTAGTTCACAAAACTAGCAGACTAGCATAACTAGCCACCAAACACCGGAGAGCACCTATACTGTATGTAAGGGATAATGAACGCCGTCATTTTTGGGGAAATAAGTCTCGACAGGGCAAACCGGACCCCGACACGCCAGGGGAGGGGTCTTGCTTCGGCTTGAAGGGACTTATTTTCCCAATAATGACCGGTGTTCTATACATTATCCCGCTTATTATACGGTTACTTGCCAAAACGAAAAAATAAACTCCATGATATGTCTCTTTACATTTATTTGTTACCGTTTCATTGTGGCTTTTGCTGAGAAACAAATAGTTCGCAACACACGCTGAACTTCAATCAAACGTTCTTTTGAACACAGATGATCAACCGTCTGCCTTCACTTATGAATGAAAATTCATTGCCATTGAGAGTGGTCATTAGGTCCTTAGACAAAAATAATGAACTGGTAGAACTTACCATTTTTAAAGAAAATGGTAGAACTTTGGGAAATCCCATTCAAATCAACGGAGCATTCTATGTGCATTGCTAAGAGCTGTATAATAAGTAGCGGTAGTGAGAAGATGATTTACCACAGTGCAGCCGTTGTGCAGATTGTGCTGGTCTTTGTGGGCGTGAGCACAGAAGTCCATACAGGCCGTTACTCCAGAGAAAGGCCTCCCTTCCTTCAGTCCAAGTCTGCAGTCTATGGCCTCGTTCTCATGCTGACACTAAAGGATAATGAGCAA
The DNA here is from genome assembly GCF_018492685.1 of Alosa sapidissima. NCBI lineage: Eukaryota > Metazoa > Chordata > Actinopteri > Clupeiformes > Clupeidae > Alosa > Alosa sapidissima. The sequence goes on from NC_055964.1 coordinate 16,248,991, forward strand.
AGGAAATTATTACCTGAATGAAATGTACCACTTGAATTTGCACAGCAGTGCAAAAAAGAAGGAAAAAGGCTGCACTTTGCATACACAAGTGTTTATTGCATAGGCGTGTTGCGGCGTAGTGCATTCTTCAGTGAGCACAGTGAAGCCTGCTCCTACCAAACAATTCTCACAGCAGTGCAAAAACATTAGCATCAGTAATATATAAAAGTAAGCATTGTTAGGTATTTAAAATATAAGGTAAAAGTGTAAATTATGTTCAGTCTAGTGTACCTACAGTAGTGTCCACCAGAATACATTGGTGAGCTTTATATTGATATCATGAACTCTCTGATCCTCTGTTTTTGTGTTGGGTTACATAGGTCTGAGGTAATGCTGCCTTTAAAAACATAAATCCAGTAGAAAAATATTATAAGGTGCATAATGACAAACTAAACCACTGCCATCCTATTTAGGCCAGAGGAAAAATACATGTTCCTGTGAAGACTGGGTGGCCACATCCTTTTTTGGTTTCTGAGAGAAAATTTTATCTCAACATTACCAAGGAATTACCATAGTCACCTTGACACCACAAAACAACCCAAGGCTTGGCCATTTATAATCAGATACAGGGACAGTGCTAACCTTTCTGGCAAGTCACCAGGCTGAATGTATGTATGCACTTACAGTAAGTCTTAATCTATGTTTTATTCAGATTTAGCAAATAACAAACTGACTTACAACAACTATTTTATTAATAACTATATTTTGGGAGGGTTGTACTGGCTTGCTGCACTCTCATGAGCAATGGTTTATAGCTTGAATATCACAGTTTGCACATGAATGTCTATCGGTACTCATGTTCCATGTGTGTTCTATGCCAAGTACTCCACATCCCTCCCATAGTCCAAACACAGGCTGGTTAAGCAAGTTAAGGTGGCAAAACAGGCTAAACAAGTGTAACTGCTTCCTCATTCCTCCATCCTTCCATAGAACAGCATCAAGCCTGAGATGACCTTGCTTCATACAGTAGCAATGCATAGTTGTAGTAAGAACACAGCAACAATGCTTTAACTGTAGCTCCTCAGGAATACCCAGATTTAAAAAAAAAAAACAGGCACATATATAGGTCCACCCATTATTAAAACCATTGGCTAGGGGCAGCCTGTACCCCAAACAAAAACAAAACCCTGTGTGGAGTTTCTCTGGGAATACTGAAGGTAGGGGTGAGCTACCTCTCTGGTGTATTTCATTTGATCCTTGATTAAAAATATAATGTACGTTGTGTTGTGCAAACGTCTGCTAATAAATTTAAATATAAACATAAACAAACTTGACTTCCTGTGCAATCGCTGACTGCATCTTTATGTTATGGTAGCAATAGCATATTCATACACTACATGCCAGCCAAAATATATTTTGCCAATGCCATGATATGAATAAAACAGCTTAGCATGTGACAGCAGTATGATGAGATCGGTTGCCTCACCTGGTTGCTGTAAGCCTGAGGGGCCAGCTGCTTATACAGAGGAGCCACATGAGTGGCCAGACTCTGAAAGTTGTCCCTGAGAACCCCCTCCTGCACAAAACACTCGACATTAGCACACCAGACAAAAACATCACATAGAAGTACCATGCTAAATTTTAGGGGAAAACATTCTTATTAACCTTTTCGCTGATACCTCAAGATTCAAGAGAACTTTATTTTCCCCGTGAGGGAAATTCATTTGTGGTGCGGCAAACATACACACATGCATTCCACACTAATAATCTAAAACAGATGAATAACTAAAAACCTTACTTCTTCAGGACGGTCTCCCTGCAGCCTGAACTTGCGGGGCAGCTTGCTGCGGGCGTACTTGCACCCATTGAAGTACATGCTCCAGGAACACCCAAAGGAGAAGGAAGCACCGCAGGTCTCAGAGTCCTTCCCCTGGCATGCACAGGTGCGACTGGAAGCCAAGAGAAACAGCACTCACTTCAATCGGCACTTTGCAGTTTAGCTCACACATGGTAATCACCCACATAAAAATAATTTTGCTACAGCTCCATCTTCATGTCATTCAATTGATATGAAAATATGCATGAAGGATTACGAATGATCCTTCCAAGATGTATTTGTAAATCAATAGCTAACATCTAGATCCAACAGTTCTGTACATATCTGGAATAGAACAACTTAACAATGTGTGCTGTTTTAGCTAATGTAAACATCTGTACACAAAGTAGGGGTCGGTCACTCACTCGTCATTGAGTCCACAGCGGCGACTGGTGGGGTTGCCATACTTGGTCAGCGTCTGAGTGATCTCCTGGTAGAGCTTATCGGCAAAGAAGCGTGGCACGCCCTCCCATGCCATGATGAGAATGATGATGACGGCGTTGGCACAGTGGTGCCCTGCCCGGTGGCGCACTAGACACAGCAGCTTCTCCTTCTCTCCGCTGCGCCGGATCACCTGAGAGAGACACAGGTAGCGAGACAGATGAAGGAGGGAGCAAGAAGGGGAGAAGGATGGACAGAGCATGAATGTTTGGGATAGAGATAGAGAGACACGGAAAGAAAAAAAAAAAACGGAGATGCAGATAATTAATCGGGGCAGATTACTTCGAGCATAGCAGAAACACGACCTTGTAGCAACACTGCCTTACAGGAAAATAGCTTGCATGCTTGCTTTGCTCTGCAACCGAAATGTGAATCCTCCTGGGTACTCTAACCCATTCAGCAGGCGGGGTGAGTGACTGAGAAAATGCGCCAAGGTTGTTACCAGGCCTTTGTCACAGCACACTTTCTAGTCTTAAGCGATGCCACACACGGCAGCATTAGCTGTGACATTGCGAGCGGGGGCCATAAATCAATTAGTGGAGTGTGAGTGAGGAAGTGCAGCGAGCCGGAGTGCTGGGTCAGCAGCACTCAAGCTCCCCCTCGCCGCCCCCCTGCGGCTTTACAGTCGGGGGGTAACGACGATCGCACCCTGCCTGGCAGCACCATGTGTCATCCACACACACACACACACACACACACACACACACACACACACACACACACACACACACTACCCACCTCTCCCACTGGTGGAAGTCTAAACTTTACTGAAGCTGGGAGCTGTCAGGAGACACTGTCTTGACAGACCTCTCTCACTCTCTCTTTCTCTCTCTCTTCCAAATTCATCTTTTGAGCTGTCTTCCTCTCCTGCCTCTCACCGTTGCTTTCTTTCTTTTTCTCACACAGACATACAGTACACCCATGCGCGCGCACACACACACACACACACACACACACACACACACACACACACACACACACACACACACACACACACACACACATACCATGGCACAGACCTGGGGCCCATCATTCACACTCTCATGTCCTCACTACAGTGCACTAAGCACAGGAGATGATGAATGTGCTGTAAAACACTTGTCCCCTGGCCCTGCACACAGTACAGTAATATCCTGTGTATTAGCAGCATTGTGTATAAACCGCAGGACAGTGTTTTATGCAAGTAAAAAAAAACAAAAAACATATTAATACCATATTAACTGCCCCCGTGTATAAACCTCATAGCTGAAGAAATTTTGCAAATGTATAAACCGCAGCTAATAGTTGGGAAATTATGGCATATGCCACCATCCAGAGGTCTGTCATCAGGTGGCCTTTCCTCAAGCATCCAATTGCACATGGTACTTGTACTTACCAATGTACCAAATTAAATTAAAAGTTCACCGCCAGAGAGTTTATTTTTTACATTTTAGGCAAACATCTTCGCCACTACAGCACGTCTCTCTTTGTCACTACAGCATGTCATTTCAACATACCCATTTTGCGATTGGGCATCCCTGAGAACTCTTTCCTTCCCTCCCAGTGTAAACCACTTTCTCGATGCGGACGGCCTCTCCCTTCTCTCCGTACCTGCGTGAGGTCAAAGAGACAGTGGTTAGAAAAGGATAATGAGCCGATAGCCAGCAAATTTCAGCAAATCACAGTGCAGACACAAAAATGCTCCTGTTTTATATCTTTTAAGCAGTTATAGAAATCACTGCTTACACAAAATAAACAAACATGGCAAAAAAGGATTGAGTTTTGAGTAGGAATCCATGAGATGAATTGTTGTTGATGTAATGCTTGGATTGGAGATGCTTTCTCATGGAGATAAAGTAAGCATCTTTTTAGCCTCTGGCAGCTGGGCTTGTTCACAGGCTACTGCTGCGAGTCACACCAATGTGGGGTAGAGGGCTCGCTGAACTCATCCCACACAAAGTGTAAAACTAAACACTATCTCAAATATGTGTTTCCATGTATGCCTCTGTCACTGTGTGTGAGTGTATGTAGGCATATTTATCTCTGTTTATATGGGCAAGGGTTTGTTTGCATGGGAGTGGGAGTGGGGGGGGGGGGGGGGTTAAGGAAGGAGGAGGGGGGGGGATTGGATCCACACACACACAAAAAAAAACAAATCCTTTCTGAGCTGTGACCCCTCTCCCCTTCTCCTCTCCTCTCCTGTCCTCTCTGGAGCGTACCTGTCATTGTGATATTGTCAGTCACCCAGTGCGGCCCAAGCGTGGTGACCACATGGGGCTCTTGTGAATACGAGAAGCCTCCACAGTAATCTGCAGGGCCATTGGGAGACGGGGGCGGGGGATCCACAGGGGTGGGCCCGAGGGGTCGGAGGCCGAGCTGGGGTCGGGTCAGCCTTGGGCTCTTATGTCATCCTGCCAGAGCGCAAACAAAAGGAGGGCGACCCATCCTCCCAACCCCGCGCCCCCTCTCTCCTGCCCCTCTAAGGGGAATGATGAGTCATTCCTCCTTTGGAGGCTTTAAAATCCCGCCACCGTGCAGCCAAGTGCCCCTCCACACAGAGAGACCACGTGAGGAGTGCGAGAACGGCAAGCGTGCAACTACTCAGCTTCTGTTGACACAGCTTAGTGTGTGAGCTAACTAGGCCCACATCGTCCACTTTCAGGTACCTGGACTCATCATTTTGGAATAAAAATAAGGATGAAAGGACAAGCCTACTCCTGCAAATCAAAACACTTCTGCTGGTGTTTAAAGGTGATTGCTGTGAATTAACATTTAAATACATCTATGAGGTCTCGTGTTGTAGAGTTTACATCAAAGACTTACAAAAAAGAAAGATAAAGAAATATACGATCAGGTCCATGAGTTGTGTAAGTCAAATGACCATACACATAATCACAAGTGTTTACTTCCTCCACTGCAACAGCACAGGGACAAAGTGCAATCCAGATGTATATGCACATCTGTGTCGCCAAAGTCTACTGGTTTTGCTGTTGCTGACACATTTCAGTACACAAGCTCAATCTCCCAGTCACAACATTTGAAATCAGATCTCCATGTCATGTAAATAAAGACTTTTATTTTTTATACAGTATGTGTATACTCTCTGCCCCTTACTGACTGTTTTATTTAAATAGTGATAACTACCAACCTTAAAATATTGTTGTTGGAAATGTAAGGTGGTGTTGCTGTTTCGATTTGCTGGAGCATGAACAAATAAACTAAATTCTCATTCTATCTCCAGTAGTTTTAATTCCAGGATGCAAAGAAACGAATGAAGATATGTATCTTTGGATAGAAACATCTGTTATATGCTATAACATATGACCCTGACATAGTGCTTTGAAACAAGCACATGTCCGCATGGACACCAAATGTTGGTGTTGCGGCGACAGTCTGCATGGATCACCCTGGTGACAAAATTAGCATGGTGCGTACCATGCACGGACTTAAACGCTGCGTCTGTGGAACTATACTTACGACTGGCAGGGAGAGGGCAGTAACCCACGTGTTGCTTTGTTTACTCTCACATGAGCATGCGCCTTACTATTCTGGTCTATTCAGTCCAGACAAAGTGCAGAGAAATGTCAAAAGGGACTGTCCCAGTGTTGCTCTATGTGTTCCACTGAAGTGTTTGAAACTATTCATTTTGTATACTGATGGATCGCTTTACATTCATGACTTATTCAGTCATCCAGAATAACCGTTCCTGCTGCACACACATGGAGGAGTGGAATAATTCTGCAGGTGCTGAATGCAATTACACTTCCTCTGAAACGTATCCTAGTCTACAAGACATACTTTTTATCCGATAAATGTCAGTGACATTTACACAAGCTATATTTGAATTAAATAAGCAGTGCCTGACTCGTAGAGCATACATTTTCTGAGCACATTACCGACTTGGTTAAGTGACATTAATTAAAACATCTTTTTTTCCGTGTCTTTTCCTAAAGCTTAATACATAACCAACACCACTTCTACATCTCTGAGATCTTTCCACATCTTTAAATGGTGTTTCTGCATCCGTTCTCAGGATGGGCCAGAGGAGACTAATGTAAGAGGATGAGTATAGACTAGACCTCTAAACAGAACATAAGCAGGGGAGGGTTAGGGCTGTGGACAACAAACAAACAAACAAACAAACAAACAAAAACAGAGGACAGCTATTGGCCAATGACCACTCTCTATTCTCTCTCTCTCTCTCTGTCCTTCCCCTTCCCTCCCTCACCATCCTCCTCTCACATCCTTTTCACTCTCTCTCTCTCTCTCTCTCTCTCTCTCTCTCTCTCTTCTCCTCCTCCTCCTCTCCACACATCTCTGACGCTGACTGTGGTTGTGGCGTGGACGTGCTGGTGCTGTTATTTCCTGTTGGTGCGATTGGATTCTGGGTCAGGGATTCCCTAGGGAGGGAGGGAGGGAGCGAGGGAGGGAGGACAGGAGGGGAGGGCAGCGTAGACAGCCACACGGTCGGCACTCACGAGGGGGGCGAGAGAAGCCAGGGAACAGGGAGACGCTCCACCACAGCTGGGAGCCAGAGGGACTGCCCACACCCTCTAAAGCTGTATCTGAGGTCTGGTGTTGAGGAGAAACATGTGTGTTTGTGTGTGTGGGTGGGTGGGGGTATCTTCCAAGTGTTTGTGTATGCCATCTGATTTGATTTCGTAACAGGGAAAAGATCAAAAATATAAAGTAGTTCTTTGAAAAATCTTGATTTGTTTTGAAACCTTCTGATTACGTAGTTTAAAATAGGCTTCCAGAAGTTCCAGTGGCATAGTGTAATGCTGCTATTGTTCCACAATTATCATGGCGAATGCTAACCAAATGTGCTCTTTCACACAACTGTTGACTGTGTAAAAGCAACAGCATGATAATACAAATGTATGCAGACATAAAGCTCTGGGCTAAACAGTAAGACTATCTAAGTGAGTTAGTGAGTGAATACCTTGAGCAAATGAACAACACATATGAGTTTATGACAAGCAGGTTTGTAAATATGTATTTACTCGATTGGCATTTCCACTAAATCAAAAGTCTGGGACCCTCACCTGGCCTCCATAAGGTCTCTGATCGAGGCCACGGTGGGTCCAGCCCCCAGGTGGTTGTAGTACGGCCCCTCGTCCTTCTCCAGGATGTGCTCTGTGGGAAAAGTGTAGGGAAAAGGGCAGGAGAAGGTCAAAAAAAAGAGTTGCAGAATTTTGAGTGGGAATGTCATCCGGTATCAGACTGTGTTTCCCCAACCCAAAAAGTCTTTCCCAATGCAGACCACATGCGTCCTGTGCAGCTGTCAACATCTGAGCATGGAAATAAACCGGGCACACCCTGAAGCATTTGGCTACGACATTTTCATAAGGTCTCCAGACCGCGAGTATTCGAGAGGAGTAAAAAAAAAAACATTTCAAAGGGATTTAAGTGTGTGTGTATGTGTGTGTTGTAAGAATACCAGCGTCTTTGTTGTGTGTGTGTGTGTGTGTGTGTGTGTGTGTGTGTGTGTGTGTGTGTGTGTGTATGTGTGTGTTGTAAGAATACCAGCGTCTTTGTTGTGTGTGTGTGTGTGTGTGTGTGTGTGTGTGTGTGTGTGTGTGTGTGTGTGTATGTGTGTGTTGTAAGAATACCAGCGTCTTTGTTGTGTGTGTGTGTGTGTGTGTGTGTGTGTGTGTGTGTGTATGTGTGTGTTGTAAGAATACCAGCGTCTTTGTTGTGTGTGTGTGTGTGTGTGTGTGTGTGTGTGTGTGTGTATGTGTGTGTTGTAAGAATACCAGCGTCTTTGTTGTGTGTGTGTGTGTGTGTGTGTGTGTGTGTGTGCGCGTGTGAGAGAGTGAGTGAGTGAGTCAAGAAGAATGAGAGCAGTGGGAGAAAGCGAGGGATGGAGAGAGGGAGGGAGAGATAGAAGGCTTGTCGAGGCAATCTAAGGTCACATTCTACAAGGAGAGCTGAGGGTGGGGCCAAAGCAGGAAATGACTCGTGGGAGTGCCCTCCACAAATTCCTGTGTGAAAAATGAAGGAAAGACTTGTAGTGGCTGCCTCTCTGCTGCCTCAGCACAACAGCGCACTGAGTGAGAAAGCTGGTGACATTAGGGGGAGAGAGAGAGAGAGAGAGAGAGAGAGAGAGAGAGAGAGAGAGAGAGAGAGAGAGAGAGAGAGAGAGAGAGAGGGAGGGACAGAGTGCGAAAGAAACAGAGTGACAAGAAGGGAAGGAAGGAGAGAGGGTGAGAAATAGCATGTGTGTGTGTATGGATTCGGGTTACACACGCTGTTTTTTTCGTGCTCTGTTGACAGTGGGGCGTGTAACTAGGGCTTCACTATGGAGACCTCTTGTCTGGTGGCCTTTGCTCTTGACAACAGGAGAGAGCGAACAAGTGCCCTCGGCAGCTGGCCGACGGCAGATGAGCACACACACTACAACGTGTGGAAATAAAATAATCTAGAGTACTCTAGAAAAGTAATTTGGGTTGGGTTTTCTTTCTTTCAGACGAAAGTCTGTTTCGTTTTGTTGTTTTGTGTGCTAAACTGTATGTAATGCATATGCAAAAAGGACAAACTAAAAGTAAAGCATCTGTACAAAACCCCTCTAGTTGTTGCTTTGTGGTCCAGCTGACAACTGTATGAGCACTCAAGTGTTCAGGCCATTTACAGACAATTGCCAGCGCTCTTTGTAGTATGAGAGCGAGGAACACCTCTTCCATCATGGCAAGTGTGTTGTGCATGTGTTTGTGTGTGTGTGTGTTGTGCATGTGTTTGTGTGTGTATGTGTGTGTGTGCGTGTGTGTGTAGCGCATGTTTCTGTGTGTGTGTGTGTGTACGTGTGTGTGTGTTGTGCATGTGTTTGTGTGTCTATGTGTGTGTGTGTGCTGTGCATGTGTTTGTGTACATGTGTGTGTACATGTGTGGGTGTGTGTGTGTGTGTGTGTGTGTGTGACTGTGTGATTGTGTGTGACTGTGTGTGTGAGTGTGTGTGTATGTGGCACATGTGTCTGTGTGTGTGTGTACATGTGTGTGTGTTGTGCATGTGTTTGTGTGTGTATGTGTGTGTGTCTGTGTGTGTGTGTACATGTGTGTGTGTTGTGCATGTGTTTGTGTGTGCATGTGTGTGTGCGTGCGTGTGTGTGTTGTGCATATGTTTGTGTACATGTGTGTGTACATGTATGGGTATGTGTGTGTGTGTGTGTGTGTGTGTGAGTGTGTGTGAGTGTGTGTCTGTGTCTGTGTCTGCGTGAGGCCGTTCTCCCAGAGGAGCCTCCTGTCAGCCTTGGAGATCGGCCGACTGTAATATAAAGACAGAGTGCTCCATTCTGCGCCTCCCCCTGTCTGACTGCCGGGCCCACTGGACACAATGGAGTCCTTCTGCTGGGCCCATTGTTCCCACAGGCCTCCCCTCAGAGCCTTGCACTGTGAGCTGACTGCAGACCAGGCGGTGGGCCCCGGCAGTGGTGCACATATACATTCTCAGACACACACGCCCCACTGCCCGGACAAATGTGCTGGAGCAGAAGTGATCCACCGTGGCAAACGTGAAACACTTGTGGCTGGCTAGCAAAGCTAACCAGACCATGGGGCTATCCAGCGATGTGGGATATCAATACGTAGTGTGATAATGGTTGGGCATATAGGGCGTTGTGAAGTGACTTTCAGATTAAAAACTAGATAGGTTGCGTGTATGGGTGCATGCTTTATCTGAATTTGGGTGTTAACGACAAACAAAGAATGCAACAGGTATGGGCTGCTGATATCTGGCTCGGAATGATGTTGGCAGGAAGGCTGCTGGACTATAAAGCACCTACAGTACATACATAATAATCAGCCTTGGCCAAAGGACAACAACTTCTAAGCTGCACTGCAACAATCTGTTTTTACTACTCTGCCCAGGAAGACAAATTGAGTAGAGTGACATACATGCCTAATGAAAACTGTGGACTTATAAATAAATACTGCAAATTTAGTTCTGATTGAAGCTGAGTGTGCAGTGTGCTGGGGGCTTTCAATGGAAGAGCCATCACTTACCCACACAGTCACAGAGGGGAAACTCTGCCTGGTTATCCTTGGCAGGGGTGTCCAGCAGATTTTTTGTAGGGGTGTCAAGGTAGCGCAGCGGTGACTCCAAGAATCCTTTGAGGGAGGGCGTCATGGGGAGGCCGTCCTTTGTGGGGGTGTCGTCCTCCGTTCCGGGGGTTAAACAGCTGGTGGTGGAGATCACCGTCACGCCTCCGGACGATTCGATCTTCATGCGTTTGGACGCCGGCGTGGCGAAGGGATCCTGGAGCATTTGGCACTGCTGCTGCGCCGGCCCCAGGAGGGCGTCAAGAGAGATGGGCGTGAGAGGACCAGCGGTGGACGAGGGGAGCTCGCCCCGCTGACTTGTCTGGCTCACAGCAAGGGACTGGGTGGAAACTGGATGTGCGCCTTCACTTGCAACGCCAGCTTCGGTCTGCTTTCCTCCGACCTCCATGGCCTGCTGGCCGTCCGACGGGGCGTTGGGCTGCTCTGCAGGCGGTGACGTGGGTTTGGCTTGCCCTGAGTTAGCATCTTGTTGGGGCTCCGTGGCCTCTGGCTGGGGAGGATTGGGGCCGGTGGTCAATGTGGATGCCTCTGAGGCGGGAGCGGTGGAGGATGCGGGGGTCTCCCCGAACTCTTCCTCAAACTGGCGGATCAGGTCCTCGAACTTGGGGTCGAGTGAGCTGAGGCCCGTGAGGAGGGGCGCGGGCTGAGCTGCCGCTGCGGAGGTCTGAGGTGTGGAGGTTGTGGGGGCGAGCGCGGCAGACGCCGCTGGCCCGCCGTGGGAGTCTGAGGTCGCCGAGTCGTCTCGTGGTGCGGCCGGGGCAACAGGGAGCGGGACGGACGCGGGCGGGGCGATTCCAGAAACGCTGTACGCCAAAGAGGGAACTACACTACAACCGTTCAAAATGGATTCCTGAGATTGAGCTGGGGGCACGGGTGCCGCGACAGCTTGAGAGGAGTTGGGGAAGGGGAACGCCGGGACCGACCCTGCCCCCATGCCGGGCAGGAACTGAGCGGCGAGGGATTGGGCCTTCGCCGTGGACTTCTGCACGACGATCTGATTTTGTGGGAGGAAGGTGGGCTGTGAAGCCTTTTGCTTGACCTTCTTAATGACAATCTGTTTGGGTTTGGGCAAGGGGGGCCCCAGCTTGGTCAGCGGGGAGCTCTGGGGGGTCTTCTTCTTGGGCTCCTTGGGCTCCTGCTTGATGGGCATCATGGGCATGTCTGCCGGCATCTGGGGCCACCACTTGCGCAGGTTCTGGCAGGCCATGGGGGCCCGCTGGCCGGGGGACAGGGAGTGGGAGAAGAGGTTTCGCTTGTGGTGAAGGTGCTGTTGAAGTGCTGCCTGAGTTGAGTGCCTTATGGACAGGGTGGCGGGGGAGAGGGGGGACCCGGGGTACTGCTGCTGGAGCTGCTGCCCGTTCATCATGACGTAACGCGCCATGGCCGAGTTCAGGTACTCGCCACCATCCACTTCCTGCTTGATGTTGGGGGTGCGGGGGTGCGGGCCAGCCATGTCGTTGGGCAGGGGCTGAGGGGCGGGGAACCTGAACCCGGCGTTGACGTACTTTCCGCTGGCGTCTCCCAGCAGCTGCTTCAGCTCGGACATGGGGTCGTTGCTGCCCTGGGGCGGGGGAGCGAACTGGGGCTGGGACTCGGGGTTCATCACCCCCATCCACGTGGGCCTGGGGGAGCTCCCGCGAGGGCCTTGCTGCCACTGCTGGGGCAGGGGGCTCCGGGTGCCGTCCCGGGGGTGCGGCGGACCCGTAAAGGGCGAGACGGAGGGCGAGTACTGGGAGGGATGGTGAGGCATCATCGTGCGAGGTGCCTCCCCCTGAGACTGGGGCCTGTGCTGCTCCCAGGAGCGGGAGTCCTGCTGGGGGTCCACGCCAGGACGGACGGCCTGCTGCTGCTGCTGGGGCATCTGGGAGGAAGAGGAAGAGGACAGTGGTGCGGGGGATGATGGCATCAGCCTGGTCCCGTGTTGGGGATGCATCGACTGATGGTGCGCCGCGTACTGCTGGGGGTGATTAATGGACGCTTCCGCCGGAGGGTCCACAGTTTGCGGGATGGTATCCGACAGCTGGGTGAGAGCCTCGAGAGCGATGGCCGTCTCCAGGCTGATGTTCTTCTCCTTTGCGATGGACAGCACGCTGGGGGAACATGGAATGGGCGCTGGGGAGCAGCGAATGAGTGCTGGAGGCTTTTCACCGAGGGCCTGCGCAGGAGCGCCCTGCCCACAGATGCTGCTTGCCCCATTGGGTTGGGGAGGAGGATGCTGGGAAGCCTGGTGGGGTTGGGGATGTGACTGGAGTGCTTCGGACATCTTGCAGTGTGTTTCCCCCTGCTGGCTATCAGCCGCCAGCTTGATCTTCTTCTCCAGCCACTCCAGGTAGTCGGGGCAGTCGGGTCCGTCGCAGTCACAGTTGGGGGGCTTGTGGCCATGCCTGGCTTGGCTAAGGGCCGTCTGGAGAGTGTTGATGTCCTCGGGCGGGCAGCGCTCGCCCTTGTCTGCCCTGCCGGCCGCCATCTCCTGGTTGAACTTCTCGTACAGCTGCGCCGTGCAGGGCTGAGACTCGGGCCCGGTCGACGACAGGAGGGACCCGGCGCTGGCCGAGAACGCCACCAGGTTCCTGGCGTCCTCCATGTCCACGGCGTTCAGTGTGCCCCCACTCCAGCAGTCCTGCTGTAGCTGCTGGGACTGCGGTGGAGCCTGGCCCTGGGGGTAGGAGGCCTTGTCATGGCTCACGGCGCCCGCTCCCCAGACCTGAGGCCTCCCTCCTCTGCCGGCGCCCTCGCCTCCACTCAAGTCTCCCTCCTCGCAGGTGAGGTGCCTGCTCACGCCATTGGCCGGTTCCTGGCTCAGCACGCCGTCCACCAGGTGGTCATGGGACCCGATTTCCATCTGGCCACGTCCACTGGGGCCATGCACCAGAGCCACCCTCGAAACAGTCTGCAAATCCAGAAATAAGGAGACACATGTTGGTCAACAAAACAAGGCAGTAACTCATTGTTTTTCGTTCCAATGTCTAAACCCATATGTGTCTTATTTGAAAGATAATCCACTAAATGAGCTGAACAGTCACTGACTCATCTCGACTCATACTGGTTTAGCTCACCACACCCACTCAACAAATGACTAATTTGTAAAACAGCAGTTATTTGTTCTTCCTTGGCACTGTAAGCAAGCTACCGAGAACTGCAAATAAAACCAAAAATACAGGTAGGCTATGACTCCACATTGTACTGCATGCTGTGTCTTACAATAGCGCTCTGTTACAGTGGTCTACACTCCCAATGACCAACAGTCAAACATGCAAATCCTCTGTAAAGCTTTGACTAGGCTATATTTCCTGATTAACACACTAGCATCTGCACATTTAAACACAGAACAGGTTCTTCTGGTCACTAGTGCCAACTGCATACTGTACACAGAGTGTTTCCATCAATCAAGATTACCCTTTGGCTAAAGTACAACTGAAAGTAGGACATGAGTATATGAGGGTTGTTATGATATGATGATACAATACAACAGGTTTGTATATGTAGTGGCAAACTGAATCAGCGGCTACTTTGGATGCAGCATGTTTACACATCATAAATACATATGAAATGCGCAGGAGAAGGTCGATAGACAGACTTGTTTTGCTGCATCAGCTGCGCCATCAGTCTCAGCGCTGTCATCTGAAGTTCATCTACTTCAGCTTTGTCCCTGCCTCTAATCCAGGCAAAGGTACTACAATTTAAAAGTGTGTGGCCAAAGATGGTGGTTAGTCAGATGATCAGGAGGGTTACAGTTGACCTACTAAAAACAACCCTCCTTTACACCTTTACTACCAAGCAATTCTCCATTACTTTGTGCCTTGACACAACTGTCTCAATTGATGCAATGTGTAAGTTCTGGACTATCAGTGACAATGGTGTCACTTCTCCCTTTGACCTTTTCTTCTGCTTCCTTGTTTGAGTGGTAAACAGAGCTACTTCTGCATGTGGGTATCTGCGTGACAGCTCACTATGCAGCTATTTGCAAACTGAGCACTTCAAGCAGATATTCATGAAGGCATAATTTGTATGTGTGTATGTCTGACATTCACACAGGTAGCCTACACCAAATTTGTATAGAGTCCACTGATATGTAGGAATATTTAGGCTATAATATATGTATGTGAATTGTTTATGTATGTGCATTAACATTAACATTAACATTAACATCAACATTTCAACATTAACAGGCATACATCGAGCTGTGTACAGATCACTATGGATGTAGAACAGGTTACTAAGGGTGCCAAGAGGGACCTCTTCCAGCTGGTAATGATTAAGCTGAAATAGTGGATGAACTGCCATAAACACAATGGTCCTCGTAACAAAACTAGTTTAGTCCCAACAGTTTTGGCACTCTTGAAAACTGCCCAGAACCTGCTAAACCTGTGACAGTTTCTCTATGTTTGTGGCCAAAGTCTTATTAGCAAACTGTAGAAGGAGAGTTCTGAGCAGGTGTCCTCTTCTCTCTTTTTTCTTTTGAAGTAACTAATTATTGGATGCGCTGGTGGTTCAGCCTCTCTGGGTTCACCAGTGTCTGAGAGGGGGCCAACAGGAAACCTCATAGGTTCGTGAGAAAGACTCTTTCTCTCTCTCTGTCACTGATGTCCCCAATGTGGGAGCGAGAGTTGCCGACTAGCAGTCACGGGGAAACAGTAATTTTGAAAGAGCTTGACCACAAACGTGTCATGCTTAGTCTCCTTTCCTCTTTTCTTGTCAAAAGATGACACCCATGGCTCAGTCAAAACTGAAAGTGCATGCAGAACACGTACACAACGACAGCGCTCACGTACGCTCAAACACAACACACTAACACGCCGGCAAAAGGACTGGTATTCCCAAGACACTCGTGCAGGAAGTTAAACAATAGGAATCCTCCACAGTTAACTCCTGAGTCAAGCACAACATTTGGCAACACCTGTCTGGCAGCCAGTGGCCAGCGTCTGTCCCCCCCCCTCCCTCACTCTCTCTCTCCGTTCATTGTGCCTGGTCACACCTGCACGTACCTCAGCACGGCTGCTCTGACAGCGGGTAGAGCACGTGCTCCAGCAACTATTTACGGCGTGCCAGCGCGTGCCGGCATCTGCCAGCAGCGCATTCCCAACTCTCGTACGCCCCCCCCCCCACCCCCACCCCCTCGCTACTACCAAAACATCAACACAACACGCCCAACCTGAACAGACTGCTCAACCTGTTAAGACACACACACACACACACACGCTCACTTACAAAAACACACCCGTGGGAGGGAGTCATACGGCCCTTTAAACAACACACACTGCATTTTAAATTAAAGCGAGCAATCCAATATTCTCCACCGCCCTATCACAGTTCTTTTCCCCCGTCCAGTTCGTGCGAGCCACTAGCGGCATTGTCAGTGCCGGTGGAGCACGGTAGATGCCCCCCCCCCCCCCCCCCCGGGAGGCTGACAGTACAAAGCACAGTGGAAAGAAGGCAAGAAAGAAACGAGAGAAAAGAACAGGGGAGGAAGAGAAGAGGGTATAAAGCCTGAGAGTAGACAGCTGAAGACAAATCCACACTTAGGCACATAACCCCCCCCACCCAACCCCCCCCAAACACACACACCCAGACACACACTAACACACACACACGCACACACACACGCACGCACACGTACACACACACCACCCCTCCCCTTCCCCGTTCACTATGCTTCCCTAGAGCTCGCCGGCAAACACACGCACGTACACACACGCACACATACACACACAATACAAGAAAGAGTCACATGAAACAACAAAAAGAAAATGGCTTGAGCGGTGGAAATAAAAAAAAGGCATAGCCACGGTTACTTACATTAGTGTCCTCCTGACACAGCTACTGGTGATACCGTAATGCGAGAGACACAAAGAGAAGTGCATGGAACACAGGTTCGGGTTAGCGGAGGAAAGAGAGCCACTGGCAATCTGGTGTGTGTGTTTTTTCCCCTCTCTCTCTCTCTCTCGTTCAGTGCGGCACACAAGCGTAAACACGCGCACGCACACACACACACACACACACGCACGCGCTCACACACACCTCCCCCCACGCACACTTTGCTCTCTGTCTCCTCTCTCGGCTGTCGGTCTTCTCTGCTCTCGCCTTGTTTCCTCCCTCATTATGTTGCTCCGCTCCTCCCTTCTCTCTTTTCTATATCCCCTTTTTTCTCTCCCCTCTGCTCGTATGCTCTTGGTCTAGCTCTCCTTTCAGCCCCCGTCGCTCCCTCCCTCTCTCTCTCTCTCTCTCTCTCTCACACTCGCTCGCTCTGCCTGGTTCATTCGAGCTCCCTCCCCCTCTCTCCCTCGCTCTCATTCTCCCTCCTCTCCTCCCTCCTCCCCCCCCCCCCCCTCCTCTCTGTGTGCAGAGCGAGAGAGGCCATTATGTGAGGCACAGTGGGCACGTACAGCGGAATGGAGGAGTGTGCAGTGAGTCAACGAGAGAGAGAGAGAGAGAGAGAGAGAGAGGGCTGGGAGAGCTGGGGGGATGGACGCTAGCTGTAACCGCGGCGGCGCAGCCTTGCGCTGCAGCACGGGCTCCTGCTGTTTCTCTCTCTCTCTCTTTTCCTCTCTCCTTTTCCTGTCTCGCTCTTTCTCATAGAAATTACATCTGATAAAGAGCGCCTTCATTTTCTTCTCTCTCTCTATCTCTCTCTTTCTCTTTCCAAAATGTGCTGTTTGTGTTATCCTCCTCTGTCCACCATTTAAGATGGGATTGTGAGAGCTGCGCAGCCGGGCAGGAGCAGCTGCGGTTGACAGACAGACAGCTACATGCATCGAGAATCTCAACCCAGTGAAAACAGGAAAAAGACACAGATGAAAAAAAAAAAAGTCAAAGGAAAAAAGAAAGTGTCTAACAAAAAATACCCTCTACAGTTGTGGCTCGAAAGCGCTCATTTTTGAAGAATGTTTGGTTTCGTTTTAGAACAGCTGTTAGGCGCAAGGCTGTGACCATGTCGATGTTTAACCATCTCCAGAATAATCACTTTGCTCCTTTCATTAGCATATAAAAAACAGAATTAATATTTAGGATTTATGTAGCTCTCTTAGTTCCGTTTAGGGGACTCGGTCTGACTTAGGGGTTTTGAGACACCAAGGGTGACAGCGTAGCATCATCGCGCTACCGGTACACTTGTTATTTGTTTGCGCTGACAGACCAGCTCTTGGCAGTTAGACAAGGGTGAACTCAGATGACTAATCCAGAAAAACCTGAATCACACTTACTACTACTACTACTATGTGTCAGACAGGCTTTGGCAAACAGGGGTAGAGGGAACACGCGCACCGTGATGGCGAAGACCGAGGACGGACATGTTTACTTCGCGGAGAGAGACTGGCAAAGACGGGGGAGACATAACAAGGGATAGAGCGGTGATAATCACGGCCGTTTGGAGATGTAACAGACATCTTCTATTCTGATTCTCTTTCTCTATGCCGGCAGCCTGGGAGACAGGCAGAAGCTGGCGAGCCAGCCGGGGAGCGAGAGTGAGAGAGGCACAGGGAGGGAAGCAGCTCGCTGCCCAACGGACTCTGGAGCTGAGAGCCGAAGAGCTGGGAGAGAGAGGGGCGATGACCGGCGGGAGCGATTTTGGACTTGGGGGGGCGACGGTTGTGGCGCCTCTTCGAGTTGAACCTCTTCCTAATGTTTCCATCGCTTGGCAGTTTTTTCATTCCCTTCGTAGTCTTGTTTCTCTCCGTTTTCTCCTTATCCCACTCCTGGTCTCCATCCTTCCAGGTCCTGCTTATCTTCTGCCACGTTGTCCTCACAGCCCCTGTGCCACTTCTTCCACTGGCTCACTTCTCGCAGCCTAAGTCAGTGGTCGAGAAGCGGCTCTCGCCTCCCTGACTGTCTGTTTCTCCGGCAGCAGAGCTGTTGTTTTTGGATCCGACCAGCTCGGCTCTGTGGCGGCCGAACGGGAGAAGCAGCCCAGCGCTGGCGACTCTGAGTCGGTCGCTTGCTTATTATGGCCGCTCGCTCAACAAGCTCTCCGCTGCCCGTTGCCTGGATTAACCTGAATAACCCCTCACATCTCCCTCATTTCTCTCTCTGTCTATCATCCTCTCTCGCACACACACACACACACACACACACACTTCATTTTTGTTGGCCACAGATTTCTCTCGGTTTCGCCGGCGTCTCTGGTCCCGTCAGACCGCAAGAGGCTGTGATGATGAGGCGGACGGCGGCGTAGCATAGCCTAGCTTTAGCGCCAGCAGACAGCAGCGCAGCGGCAGCCCCAAAGACAAAACAGTGCGACTCGGCAGCCGAGCTCGCGCGAGCAAGCCTCGCAACGACAGGCTGAGAGACGCTCCGTCACAGACTGAGGAGGTGCCAGCGAGTGAAAGAAAGGAAGGGAAGAGAAAAATACAGACAGAGAGAGAGAGAGAGAGAGAGAGAGAGAGAGAGAGAGAGAGAGAGAGAGAGAGAGAGAGAGAGAGAGAGAAAGAGAGAGAGAAGAGAGAGAGAGAGAGAGAGAGAGAGAAAGAGAGAGAGAGAGAGAGAGAGAGAGAGAGAGAGAGAGAGAGAGAGAGAGAGAGAGAGAGAGAAAGAGAGAGAGAAAGAGAGAGAGAGAAAGAGAGACGGGGAGAAGGAGAGACAGTGATTATGACATCTCGGTTACATCATCAGCGTCCTACAGAAGCCGGAGTCGCTCGCCTTGCTTGTCTTTTAAAAAGGTGGGCAGATGTGCCGTACGGAAGTGCGGAGCCGTGTGGGTACTCCCACACTCGCGTACGCACATTTATGCTGTCCACGCACAACACATACACACACACAGCCACCCACCACACATACACACACACCCCATACACACAAACTCATTCATTCACCCTCTGAGCTCTCGCCCGCGCGCCCCTCCCTCTCTAGTGACACAGCAATTCTAACACAGCGAGCTCACTTAACCCTTTCATAGGCTGGCGCTACCCAGTGCTAAGACTCTTGGAAAGATGAGCAATGATTCGAGGAAAATGAATATGACTGGCAAAACTGACAATGCCTTACAAGAGCAAAAATTACCAGCATGTTTCCACTGTACACTACTGACATATCAACAATCAGTCTGACTATCTTTAACCAGGATGAACAATAAAGAAAATGACATCAGAAGCATAGTCCTCACGACACAAACACCAATTTCATTTTCATATCAAAAGATATTACTGTGGTGTTGAGCTCAAGTGTCAAAATTCCTCATTTACTGGTGTTAACTTTGAATTGAAAAATAGTTTAACCCATTTCTTGACCATCCTTAGTAGTTAAGACAGTACAACAGTGGTAGGACACTAGCAGTTCTAAAAAGACAACACAAGCTGTTTTACCTTCATATGGATCCCATCAGAAGAAGAAAATGTCACCAAACACAATTCATTGTCATGAGACACACTTACAAGACAGACGGAACAAGTGTTTGATCAGAAATCGAGCACTACCGTGAACTTAACCTGCATCAGAGCACTCATCGTCATCATTTCCGACATGATCTGACATCACGATATCAAAGAGCCTCCACCACGAACGGGACTCTTAGACGTGCGATCACAGTAATTGTGGTGCCGTGTGTTATGTAACCAAACCACAAAGTAAGCACTTTCAAACTCATTACTATGACTATGCTCATTCACTCCACAGCCTGGTCTGAATTCACAGAATTACACGTCCTTACACGTCCAGGATTCTCTGAGTCGTGTGAAAAGGGGCGATATTGTAAGAAACAGGCTAACTTATAACATCACTGAGTCATCTGGTCGCTGGGGAATTAGTCAGACCCTCTCCCACACTGACACAGCAAACGGCAAGTGTGGGTTTCAGAACTTTCGGCGCCCAGACGAGCATACACGCATGCACCCCACACCTCCATGCACAACACAAACAAGACAGCATAGACATAAGAATGATACTGTGCAATTGCAGTGTAGTATGTACGTTACGCTAACCTAGCTCAACAACTCAAAACAGGTTAAGTGTGTTTGCTCAACTGAAAGATCTTTATCAAAGGGTTCTGAGGATGAATTCAAGGATGATTGAGCTGGGAAAGATCCTTTTTTGCAGTGACAGCAATGAGCAGCGGAGTGGGGGAGGGGAGGTCTGCAGAATTTAAATGGCTACACATGCAATCCAATTTGATGGGTATTGCCTGTAAATCCAGATCAGGGGAGACTGGACACACAGAAGCTAATCAGATAAGACCCCCCTGGAACCCTTCTGTTCCCCCGATCCCCCCATCTCTGCCCACCCCACTTCTTGTCTGACCCCTAACACACACACACACACACACACACACACATACTTACACTGCCCTGACACTATGTTATGTCTGTTTTAAGCTCAGTCCCCTGTAGTCATAATGATCTGACCGGCTGCATTGTAGTAAGCCTGGGTAACACACACACACACACAAAACACAAACACACAAAAACACACACAAACCACACACACACCACACACACACACACACAAACACACACACACACACACACACACACACACACACACACACACACACACACACAAACACACACAACCTACACAAACACTCATAACATGCCACGACTGTATTAAGATAGGATCGCATCCAGGCTGCACAGACGGACGGCCTCTATGGGCGCGTGGCACGCCAAGGCTGTTACGATTGGCCGGTAAGGCAGCCACAACCGTAGTCTCGCTCACAGATGCCGGCAGGATTAGGGTCAGCAGGTGCCTCTGTGAGTTTGCGGCAGATTATGAATGGCAGTGAGAGTGGCCCACACAAAGGCATGCTATTTCACAGGCATTTATTTGGGTGCGATTACTGTTCTTATCGCTGAAGTGCTTTTTGATCTTCCCATAACCCCCGTCTTCATAGCCAAATTCTTTCCTTGCCATTTCCTGTTTAATGATGTGATTCGTAGCCTGATTGGGATATGCTGAACTCATAAAGGCCAATACATCTACAGTACTTCATTTCCATCCAGTTTTCCCATCACTATTAGCTATAAAACCATAACTTTGTGTCTGCTTTCCTCTTTTCTTCCCTTGTCCCCACTTTATTTTCCTTCTCTTTCCTTGTCATCCCTGTCCCTCTGACCCCTCCAGGCTTCTCCTTTATCAGGATGTGGGTGTCGGGTATCGGGGCTGTGTCTCCAACTCCTAGGCCTTGTCTTTTTTTCTGACACATGGCACGTGCAAGTCAGCACGCACGGCCCCCCTCCTCAGAGAACCCCTCACAAAAGAGGGAGGGGAGAGGGGGCAGGGAGGGATAGATGCAGCAAGATGGAGAGCTAGACAGAGAGAGAGAGAGAGAGAGAGATGGGGGAGAGAAAGAGAGGGAAAAAAGGAGTGGGGGTGGGGTGGACCAGGGTGGAGCCATCCTCATCATTCAATAAGGAGGCACGTGAAAGCAAGGCAAAGGGGGAGGGAAAAAAAAAACATATAACTCCCATCCACACCCACCCCCCACCCAAAAAGGAGTGCTTGGTCTTTGTGAGAGAAGTTGAGAAAAGGAGAGCGAAAAGAAGAAATAAGAGTAGAGGGGGAACGAGTTCAGAGAAGAGGGGGAGGGGGGGGGGGCACGAGAGACCGTGCGGAGGAAAAGGGTAAAGAGAGGAAAAGGAGAGGGGGGGGAGAGAGGGAGAGAAAGAGAGAGAGAGAGAAAGCTCCCAAGAACAATGGACTGACGTGACGTCTAAAAGCAGAGGCAAGATTTAGGATGACTGTGCACGAGCCAAGGGCTGATGTCACTCTCGCTCGTGCGGCACTCGCATCAAAGCGGCGCCCCCCGGCTCTCGGTCTGCTTCAGGGGCGGACATTTTGAAATAGCACTCTGCTCCACTGGCACCTCGGCGGCACAAAAAAAAAAAAACGGATAGTGGCTGTCAACTCTCGGTGTATCCTAGCTGTGGGCTTATTCCATGACAGATAGCGAGAGATGGAAAGAAGAGAAAGGAGAAAGCGAGGGAGAGAGAAAGAGCGAAAGAAACGAGTGAGTGTCGGAGAGTGGGAGAGAGGCTCTGCTCTGCACAGTGGCTCGTTGCCAGCGTTGTCTCTCCCATGAGCCAGGCTAAGATTAGCTCCCCATATGTTCAGCCACGGCGCAGCCACTCTTAAAGGGCCAGCGCACATCTATGGAGACCGCAACAGGCAACATGCACTGCAATGGCACAACACTCCTGTGTCTTTAGTTGAGGGGGTCCGCTGGGGTCCACACACACCTCTCGTAATATCAATTAATGCTGCTGGCCTATGTAATGACTCAGGGAAAGAGAGAGCGGCATGATGGATGACGCCACGCGAGCCGGGCTCCATCAGGCTGCGGTCTTCAGGGCCGTCTCTCGTGCACGGTGCCTCTCGCTCGCAGTCCACGGCCAGGTTTTCGGTGCAGTTGTGCACCAGATGTGACAGGAGAGGGGCTCTGCTCAGAGTCAGAGAGAGGGAGAGAGCGCAGAGACCCGGCGGGGCAGTGGGTAGGGTGGTGGTGGTGGTGGTGGTGGTGGTGATGGTGGAGCCGGTGCAGAGCTGAGGAGTTCTGAGTTGTGGTGTGGTGTGGTGTGGTTGACCACGGCCGTGGAGGTAGATGGAGCAGGTTGCTATCAACCGCTGCTGTGCGCTGCAAGCTCGGACGTTGCAAGTGCAAGCTAGGGCTAGGCTCAGCTCAGCTGCGCTCATTTGGGGGCCGGCGTTGGACGCTGCCATAGCTCAGCGGGTGGGGGCTTCTTTCATTCATTTTTCATTAACCTGCGGCAGCACCCGCCGCCACCTACAGTATAAGGCTCATGGTATAGGACTATGTGGCCGTGCACTGGGAGCCACCATGGCACTAGTCAACATGGAACTGGGGACAGAAATAGTAGGCTACAGGTAGGATGAGACAGGACAGTTCGATGTGCGATGTTCATTAAAAGGCAGACATGACAACCCTACTGGAGTTGTCAGGCACAGAAAAAAGTCAAAAACAAACAAACCAACACAAACACAGACTATGACATTCATTTCAAAAGTTTCTGAAAAGATTTAAGGAAACTTTAAGGGACGATCAAAGACAACAGAAATTAATATCCGGTCTTCAATGGACACCAGTGAAAAATAGCCTTACTAATAACAGCTAATATCTTTTGGAAAATGTCACATTCCTCTCATATAATTTCAATGAACAGATTCACTTGCACTTTTGAGTCATCATGAATTGCAGTGCAGTACGTGCATCGCTACGGACGGCATATTTAAATGTCCACTCTCAGTGCGCTCTATCTCCACACGATCAGAACTTATATTATGTAAGCTTAAGCATTTATCTATGTAGGTCAGGTGACTTGAGGCAAAGGTGGAAAATGTCTACCTTTCCCTTTGATAACACAGCATAAGTGTTATTTAACGTTTAAATGAAACCAACATAAGCCAGTGCACATAATGTTTGCATCTGCTTGAACGTAAGAGCATGGGGTTGTGGGGTTGCAGGGCAGTGGTAGCGGGCTTGAAACTGAAACCTTGACATGGTTACTCTTTTACATGCAGAGGACGATGTGCATAGCTTCGTAACACTCAGAAAAAACAGGATGCAACTCTAACTTACAGGTTACCCCCTTCATTCCTGCTAAACATCCTGTTTCGAAATAGCATTAGCCTATGTGTGCACAGTGGTCAAAAGGGTTCGGGTCACTATTTCGCTCGACCAAAAGAGAACACTATTGGGACCATGTTTCTTCATGTACGTGTTTTCTGGTTGTATCTCACACGCATGTCTTTGACATCTTTTACAGCATTGTAACAGCGCAGGCCATAGGCCTACTCTCTTTGTTTCGAGAAGTTAAGAAAGTGAAAGGATCCAGATCCGGTTCTGTGTGTCGCTACGGGGACTGATGAAAAACCCAGGCTCGCTTATATTATACACACCCCATACCTAAATCCATCCACCCCCTGCTCACACATGCACGCGACTGGCACATCACATGACCAACCTTGAGCGTGGACCGCAGCTATAATTACAGTGATGATGTCATCTGCCATTCAGTGTTACTACAGAAACTAGGTCACGGTTAACCCCTTCTCTTCCATTTTTAAGGATCCACTTAAAGGTCAAAAATATTATTTTAGGGAGTTCACTATTTTTTATGTTTATTTACAAAGGAGACAGACATTCTTCAAAGGCAGAATGTTAAAGACAATGCTAGTCTGGTGTTCCTTTTCAAGTACAACTGATCTTACTTCAACAACTTCAACAGCTATAACTGATCTTAATCTGTTATTAATGCGTAATAAATGTGACATAGTCTAGTGCTGAAATTAGCCATGACATGTTGTAACTGTAAAAACAAATACATGTTAACGAACAAGGCCAGAAACTGACCTGACACCATAATACCACCATAGGAACAGAGACTGACAAGAGATACAATTACACGTCTTATCAAAAGCATACAGTGTTGCATTGCGGTAAGACTCTGGGGTGAATGTAGCTCAGACAATAACAGGCCCTCTCAACAGACCTCTAGTAAGAACTCCAACCAAATGTTTAGTTTGTCCTGAAGATAAACGTTGGCTAGAAGCTACACTCAAGTCAAGTTCCAAACCATATAGGCCTGGCATTGGCAGCAGACTGAGAAGAGAAAAACTACTGCACTGCATAAACAGAAGATGATGTAGGCTTCCTGGATGACCACAAACACCACCACCATCTCGCAGCTACCTCTTTAGCAGAGCCGCGGCAAAAACAACAGAGAGACGTGCACAGAGTTGTAGCATGCTTGCTAATCTCTCTTGGGTAGTTGTGTGGCTTTTGCTATAGTGTATTGAATTTCCATGACAACAAATGACTGACAGGGACATGACGATGGCAATGGAAAACAGTGTGTGTCTGTGTGTGGGGGTCTTTAGGCTAAGGTTTGACAGCAGCTTGAGAAACCAAGTTTGAAATGGAAAAACTAACACAAAAACCACGACCCAATTAGAACTGTACAAAAACACGCTCTGGTGAGGGCTAGAGATATGCTTGGCTGATTCACTGTATTGCCACAGAGCAATTTTTCTTTAGACGGTAAAACAAGATAAGGCTAATGTTACCATGTAAAAGATGCACTTACAACACAAAACACATCCAATTTTTCAGCAGAGAGTGCTGCTGTCTCCAATGAAAACAGGAAAAAAACTAAGGAAGCTGTCGCGCCAACACCATCTGCCTGCCCCAGCACGCAACATATCATCAAGGATAATTTCCACCTCCGCTCACATCTGACAGTACGTAGCCCATGTAAGTGCTTTGGTGGCCCTGTGATCCTGTGACGAGTTAAGAACTCGTGCTACAGACGGCGTCAAAGTCGCGACTTAAGCCGCCTTGCAAGCGGGTCAAGAGCGGAGCAGAGGAACAACAAATGGCCAGCCGAGGCTGCGAGAGCCAAGCGCAGGGTTCCGACAACCGACGTCCATCGGACTAGACGCGGAGCCTGCCGAAGGGAGACGATTAGCGCTGGTCTCCGGCAGTATTTATTCCGGCACTGAGTCCGGCTTGTGTAATGTGCCGCATTGTTAGCGAGCGAGCACCGAGAGTGAATGCCGCCGCACCGCTGTTACGCATACAAGAGGAGGGAAGTGAGAAACAGCTCTTCTGCTACGCCAGTCGAGCGCTACAGGTTACTTCAGTCCATACGCCCGCCACCACGTGCTTTCACACACACACACACACACATAGACACAGACACACACACAGAGGCACGTGCTCGCTTTCACAGACACAAACATCGCCGTCTGCGCATGCGTTCGTGACCCACTAACTTTTACTCCCTTTACCTTGCCTGACTTGGAAACTTTGTTGGCAGGGCTGTCCTGCTATCCCCCCCCCCCCCCCCCCCCCCCCCCCACACACACACACACCCAATCCCCAGCACCTTCACCTCTGCACCCCCCCTGCCGGCTCAGCTCCTGAGTCAGACTGAGCGAGGGAGAGAGCGAGGGAGGGAGAGAGCGAGCGAGCGAGTGTGAGTGAGCGTTGGCCCTTCTCCTCCCGCCTCAGCCCCGCTCAGCCCCAACACAACACACACGCCTTGCGCGCGCCTGCCTGCCAATAGGCGACGAGCCCGGGACTCTTTAAACCAGGGGCCCGTCCCTGCCGCCCCGCTCGGCTGCAAAACACAGCGCAGTGGAGCCGGCTGTGACACAGCACAGCACAACACCGCACAGCACAGCACAGCACAACACCCGCGTAGCATAGCGCAGTGCAAAACAGCACACCGCTCCCCCTAACCAGCAATTCAAAACCCCCGTTGCAAAGGATGCGGCACACACAAACTAACAAATGGCAGTTTACGCGACACTGTGCAACTACGCTTGTAACAGGTGAGATGACAACACGTGCATTACACTTCAACTGCAGACACAACAAAATTACCTCCGTGGAACTGTCTGATTCAGAATATGAGTTTACTGTGCAAGGACAACTTCTAGCTCTTCAAAGTTTACAAGCGTCTTCTTTTTTACATCCGTTACCAGGCTTATGACAGCCTAGACTCAAACAAACACAAACAAAAACTCACGTGCACAGCTTTTGAGACCAGACACACACACACACACACATGCAGGTGGTGATGGTCCTTCAGCCGACCAAAGTGCTTTTCACCAACTGACCTGTCTTCACACATTCTCCCCAGCCCACGGACACATACACCAGGAACAGATGACAGGCAGGCTGTCAGACTGGCGCTACACAGAAGGGACAAGAGACCACAGACGTGTCTTGGGCAGTCCAAATAAAACACACTCTGTCCTCTCTCTCTCTCTCTCTCTCTCTCTCACACACACACACACACTGTCTCACTCTCTCATTCTTTATCTCTCTCTTTCACAAGTCTCTCTCTCAATGCAGTAATCTCTGAGCCCAGCAGGACTCGAGTCTCATTCTCACCTCTGCTGCCAGATTCTGGATTAGAGGCCGGTCTTTTATGTCCTCTTCAAAATATCCCACCTTTGCAGCCGTTCAGGGGATAGAGAAAGAGAAAAAAAGAGAAAGAATAAAAATCAATAAACCTTGCAAATGACATCAGCCTGGTCAAATCCATACAGCAAAGAAAAAAATGCAGTGGATATAAATGTCTCTCTCTTTCACTGTCACTATTCACACAACATAACAGTCTTAAAATACATTTTGACGTAAAAATGACTAATGATCTTTCTAAAATGGGTGCTGAAATAAGCAGTGGCTGAG
This sequence comes from Alosa sapidissima, assembly GCF_018492685.1. Classification (NCBI taxonomy): domain Eukaryota; kingdom Metazoa; phylum Chordata; class Actinopteri; order Clupeiformes; family Clupeidae; genus Alosa; species Alosa sapidissima. Next base: position 16,276,461 of record NC_055964.1, read on the forward strand.
TTTCTCTTGTGCAGGATGAGAGACAGACAGAGAGAGACACACACACACACACACAGCTGACACGTTTTCTCTCTAAATTATGTAATGTTTTACCATGAACATTCAGGTCTAATCAGTATCAAGTTTAGAGCTTTCAACATAATATACAGATGAAGCTCAACTAAGCCTCTTTTTTTTGGAACAAATAGCCTCAGCCTCCAGAGTTACCTCAGCTATCAGGCCATATCATTCATCTATATTCAAAAATCAAATTAAAAAAGGGAAACACAATCATGTCAAAATAATTTTCCAAAATGTGTAGAGTGAAATAGATTTGCTTAAATAATTAGCAGGGTAGCTGTTAAAGGTAGCCCCCCTCTCGGCTGTCTGGCTGTTTAATGTGCCGGTTCTGTTTTGTATCTGACTCAATCCCCCACAACGACCCCCCTCCCTCAAAAAAAAGAAATGCTTGCCCCCCACCCCTGACTGCCTCCCTTGCCATAGCTGTCCCTGTCTGTCAGTCCCTAGTAATTAATATTTACCCACGGAGAGAATCTGCCTTCTTGTGCTTGCCGACGGCTGGCGGTATCCCCATCAGAGGAAGACGACTCACTCTTCCTCTCGTCTCTCGCTAAGCTCCACTATCACTCTCTCTATCTCTCACTTTCTCCCTCCTTTCTTCTCTCTCGCTCTCTCCTCTTCACTCTTTTGCTCTTTGTAGTCTGTTTCGGTCCATTCAGGAAGCCATCTTGTGTTTTTTTTTCTCGTGTTTTACATTGGTGAGCTTGCACGCTCGCTCTCTCTCTCTCTCTCTCTCTCTCTCTCTCTCTCCCTCCCTCTCTCTCTCACTCGCCTTCTCACTTCCTCCCCCTTCACCAATAGGTCTACCACATACACACAGGGGATTTTTTTTTTAAAGCCCGTGTGATCGCTATCACTGCTGCGCTACAGAGATCTCCTCCCACTCTCTCTCTTTTTTCACTTAACCCCCCTCCCTCCATTTTCTCTCTCTCTTTCTCTGGCTTTCCAGCAAGCAAAAAAGCTAACTGCATACGTGACGTGAATGCCCCCCCCCCACCGTGCGTGCACTCACTCACACACACTCACTCACTCACTCACACACACACATGACGCAACGTCACGCTACAGATAGCACACAAAGAGAGCCAATCTACCAATCAGGGGCCAGGATGAGCTCTGCTGCTAGGGTGAAATACAGACAAGGAGGGGGGAGAGAGAGAGAAAGAGAGAGAGAGTAAACCATAAAGCAGAACTGAGCTAGAGGGGTGTTGGAAAAATAGGGGTGGGGGGGGGTTGACACAGTGTGTGAGCGCGTGCGTCTATGAAAGAGACTGAGTCTATGACTGAGATGGAGAGAGAGAAAGAGAGGAAGAAAAATAAAAAAGGAGAAAACAGAGGGAGAGGATAAGGAAAATGGAAGGTCGACTGGGGGGAAGGGACTCTCTATGGCTGTCAATTATCTCCTTGGGCTCGGCTTCCCTAAACAATGCCTCTGGTATGTGGTATCGCTGCACACCATCTGTGTCACGGCTGCCTGCAACAACCGGACTGGACTGCACAGTGCCGTGCAGTGCAGCACAGCACAGCACAGCACAGCACAACACAGCACAACACAGCACAGCACGACACGGTTTAGCCCGCACACCGTCTGTGTGCGCACCACAGCACAACCAATCAATGTCACTGGCACAGAAACACACATACGCACATGCACACGCTCTCACACCAGGATCTGACAACACCATTCCGTGTTACAGACAAAGACTAGAGATCAAGGACAAAACCAGCACATTAATCAGTTCTGATCTTAGGATAAACATAGCTCTGAATGTTGTAACGAAAGGACTGCAATGTGCTAAATTGATTATTTATTTAAGATGAAATAATAATCCAACTGTATATATACGATATATGGTATTTTCAGTTTTGTCAGATCATTATACAAACCAAACAGAAAGACTATTAACAAAATATGCTTTGAAGAAACATCTCAATATGCAGTCTGGGTTAGAAGCAACATAAGTGACAATAGATTAATGAATGGATAATGACCTCTTTTCCCATCAACACACTTAAAAACGTAGCTCTTTTTCAGTTACCATTGAAGCATTATGGCTTTTCAGTGGGCAGACTCCACTGAAGCACAAGACCACATACCAGACATATTTCAAAAGTTTAGACTGCTGATGTTTTTTTTCCCCCAAGTCTTTTTTTTCTTGCTGTTGTTGGTCGTGTTGGGTTAAGACTATGATCATTTTGACTTGGCTACTGTGGAAGAGTGAGTGAAAATTAGATGCACGAGCTGTCGGCAAACATGTCCAGCCAGGACTCAAAGGCAGCAGATTATCAGTCAGCTGCTATTGGAAGCCACTCACCGGCTGCCAGGCAACAGCAGCTATTGAGATTCCACCCACACCTGCCAACATTGTCTTTGATTAAAATCTCCTTGGGGGTGCGAGTCACTTTTTACTCAAACCTCTCAAGAGCGACCGATAGAAATCTGCCATCATTGAGGAAGCTTGCACAATACGTCTGACAGACTCTTCTCTGAAAGAAACGTCATGAAAATTACACTTTAAAAAAAAGCTATTCCACATGCTCACTTGCTCGTTCAGATGGTAAATCACTGTCCCAGTGCAAAGATGAAAGCGTCGGAGCAGCTCAGTGCAGACAAAACAAGAACTACAAGATACATTCCACTAAAACAGCTTTTTCAGCTCTTTCCGACAAAACTTGGGACTACTACAGCAGGTGCAGCATAACGAAGACAATGTAAACCTAACGTAACATGCGAGCAAGTCAAAACATTTACTGATCGAGGAAAAAGAATGCAACAAGAGCAATAAATACTTTAAAAATAGACTTTTGTTTTTGGACAGCACTGTTGGGGGGAAAGGCGGGAGAAAGAAAGAGAAACTGAGCGGCCGGCGAGCGAACGGTGAGGCACGTGGGGAGAGGGAGGGCAGCGGTTAGTGTGACACAGCAGTCAGGATGCCTCTGAGCGTGGGAACTCCCGAGCGCTCACGTCACACGCCGTGCCAAAGTGTGCCGGGGCCGTGCGGCCGCACGACGTGTGCGCGCTCGCAGACAGTCAGTCAGCCAGCCAGCCAGCCGTTCGAGGAGAGTGTGAGGGGAAAAAGGGAAAAAAAAGAGAGAGAGACGGAGAGCGAGCGCCTGCGTGCGTCCACCAGGGGAAGACCAGCGGGGGCAGGCAGCGCGGTCAATCCCAAAAAAGCGCGGGGCGAACCACAATCTCAGGAATCACTGATGGCGCTTAATGCGGCTTAGAAATGTGTGGAGTTTCCGAGCACCAACGTTCTATCCCTTGCCTCGAGATCCCATCAACCCACACCTCGGTGGTGGAGACAGGTTTGCAGTTCTCTTGCTTGCGTTGCAAATCATTGAGACTGCCTGAATGATGCGGCAATCCCTCCTTGTATATCAGGAACGCACAGTAGATCCCATTTGCACATACTCTGTGCTCTGCTCTTATAGTGCAGACAAGACAGATTAGTGCTTGGTGACAAAAACCAGACAGACCTTCGACACTTAGCCTTGCTTTGCCTAGCCTACTGATTACACCCTTCCCCCTCAAGATTCACATATAGAAACACACAATCAAATCAACGGACCCAGGAAGACGGTGAAAAGAACATGCTTGAGCTCATCACGATAACGAGCTGAAAGGAAATCTGCATCCTTGAGTGTGCGCCCAAGCGCAGAGAAAGGGCCGGAGTGGCGCTGTAATTACAGCTGAATAACGAGCCTTCATTAAGACGCTCCACCCCCCATTTTCAAACACCTCCCTACTAAGCCACTGTCTGCTACCTCTAACACCTTCCCTAAACACCCCATTCCCCCCCAACACCCACTCACTCACACTCACTCACACACACTCACACACACACACACACACACACACACACACACACACACACACACACACACACCAACACAAACACACACACTCACACACACACACACACACACACACACCAACACAAACAAACACACACACTCACTCACACACACACACACACACACACACAAAAGACTCAAACACCACCTTGACCCTGTCTGCTTCTCCTCTGTGTGTCTGACACCCCTACAAGCCCACCACACTCACACAGAGCTGGCACAAGTTTTTGTCAAAGAGCAGCTGGCTTTTGAGATGATTCTGCAATGCACTGGGCTATAACACAAAGTAAATCACAAAGTTATTGGTAGGCCTACAATATATATGTGTAGTGCATTTTACTCAGTTTAAAATGGAATATTGGTAGGCTTTGTGATTCCAAAACTGCAGAATCAATTAGAGAGGCAGTAAAATGAAATGTTATTAAAATGTTTTCTGAAAGATTCTGGAGAAAGGCTGTTGATATTTGTGCTCAACGGTCAATCAAATCACACACTTCCCCACCATGCTCCGGAAGCAACACATTGATCGTCTGGAAATTGTTTATGGCTTGGTCTGAGCCACCATGTTTGCTTCTCATTCACACATTCAAGATTGCGTATGAACTTTTGTCTTTTTGCTCAAACACAGAACAGACAGCAAGATGACTGAGAGGGGCCATTAGATTAAAATTAATTGGAATAGAATCGTAGTTTGCACCTCTAAGCAGCACATCTGCTAACTAACTGAAAAGTTAATGGCAGTAAAAAGAAACCTCAACTGATAAGACTATCGTCAAGATGTCTACAAAGAGAACAAGCCTGCCCTGTGCGCATCTAGTGTATATCTCGAGTGACCTACAAAACTGGCCTATTATGCCCCCACTGGGCGAAAGTGGAATAATTAGATGTGGTTGCCAAGCGATGGCGAGTCGGCCACTGCACCCACACAGGGGTCACGTCAAGGGGAGAAATGCAACACGGCCACACTGATGAGTACAGTTAGCGCTCCGAGGCTAGCTCATTGTTCCTGACTGTCACTCGCGTGTGCTTACACCCCAGTTGGAAAGAGCTTTATCTACGACACACAGAGGCAAAAATCAGCAATGTGGAAGAGAAAAATCTGTTTGAATTCCTAGTGTAGTGTTTTTCTGTGTGTGTGCATGAGCGCAAGGAAGTGTGTGTAAATGTGTGAGAGAGAAAGAGAGAGAGTATGTGTGTGTGTACTCAGGTCCCTACTGCTGAAGGTTACGGGGTCATTGTGTGGGAGGGATGAAGTGGGGGATGGGCAAACTCCATTTGTAAAGCACCAGAGGCAGTGGAGCCACGCACCAGGCCCTGCAATACAGCCTGACCTCATGGCACAGATCTGGTGAGTGGGGTTGTGTGATGAACAAAATGGGGCTGAGCAGCCTTCAGCCAACCAATCAGAAAATCACAATTAGCAATAACTGATACGTTATGTATACGAATTGATGGTATTGATTATTTCTGTAAGTTGCTTTTGGATGAAAGCATCTGCTAAATTAATAAATATAAATATAAATGTAAATGATGATCATAACGCATTGACTATATTTACTGCAGGTAAATACAAAAGCTTCTGATGAATGAGAAGTTGTTTTTGACAGAGGGAGTAGGAATCTAACATGTAAACCGACTCCTCTGCACAGACACACAATGGTGTTAAAAGCACAGGTTTGCGGGGACACGGAGTGCAGTGAATCGCTCTAATTAAAATAGCCCAAATACCTTGAGCGCGCATCTGGTGGAGGAGCATGACCAAAAAAATGCCTGTGAAATTAGCCATGTTTTCAGCTCTGAACGGAGGGCCGCCTGGCTTTAATTAAGCGTGCCATGCATTCAGCTGTGACATTCAAGCTGAATAATTCACACAGTCCATGGCGAGTGCACAGAAACATGGGGTAGAGAGAGAGCTCCTCAGGAAGACAGTAGAGGGGATCGAAGGGAAGTGAAGACTTCCTCAAACAGACTGCCTGTCTTGTCACCTTTCCCTCCATCTCGCCCTTAGAGGGGTAAAAGAGAGTTCCTTCCCCAAGGCTTCCACGCTCATTCCTCCACCCAGGAATTGTTTTCCTTCTCCCAGTCTCAGACCTGAGACCACCTCACCGCAGACTATTTATTTACAGTCTTCCTGTCCTTCTAAACCCCCCACCACCACCTCTTTCTCTCCGTCTGTTCCTCTCTTTCTCTCTGCCCTTTCCTCCCTCCCTGGCCCCAGGTCAGTCTCCGCCTCCTGTCTGTCCTTGTAGGGCCCCAGGGGTCAGAGGAGAGAGAGAGAGAGAGAGAGAGAGAGAGAGAGAGAGAGAAGGGTATAGAGCAGGCTGGAAAAACTCTGGAACACTACACAGATCAGGATACTGGTGTGTGTGTGTGTGTGTGTGTGTGTGTGTGTGTGTGTGTGTGTGTCTGAGCTCCAGCACCTGAGATCCCTGTGAAAGAAGTGACCCGTTGTACACAGCAGGATCAAAAGCTAAGCCATTTGAACTACTATTTCCAGACAAAATACTGCCTTCACGTCTGAGGTCCTGTTTTGGATAAACCCAAAACTGCTTTGTCTGGCAGCATCCCTGATAGAACACAAACTATCTACTCAAACCAATATTAATGTGCAAGCAAAATTACCCAAAAGACAATCAATTTGTGAAGGCATGAGCCAAGTATTTGACAGGATGGCAGTTCCTCACTGACATAGACTTAGCCAGTCAAAGTGCTTGTTTGTGCAGTTTCTGGAAATGCTGATGATAAACTTTTACCAACAGGCTGCATACCTGCTGGGCAGTTATTACTCAAACTGGTTGTCTGCTGAGAGAAAGACAGACCATCTTCTCAGCAGACCAACAACATTTAATGCACTTATCACTAAATGTGCTGTCCACCTTATGCCCATACATCAGAAGACTTGAGATATTGATATATTTGAAATATTTCAAAACGATTTTTGAAAGACTATAGTCTCACACCCTCTCACATCTAAAGACAGGTCACAGATTTTTCACTAGTCGCAAACTATGGTTTTGCAACGACTAGGAATCTTGCAGAGTTATCATTTATAAGACTGCAACTAGATTCCTTTAAATTATTTCCCATTGTGCACTAGAGATCAACAGGAATTCAACGAGGCTTGTATAAGTGATCCATATAGCCTACTCATATCAAAGTCATATTTTCGTGTTTGTTTCATGAGTGACATCCCCAACCTGCAGTGTTATGTAACAACATCAAATTAAAATATGTTACGTCTCCATATACATGAACAGGTGAAAGTGAAGTGTTCAGATCTGTAGAAGTATTTTCGGGCAGATCATTGGGCTATAGAGTAGAATACTACAAAATTATAAGAAACGAAATAACAAATAACCATAAAGGCTACAGCTGTAGCCTACCCACTTTACCTCTTCATGTTTGGTGCTGGAGAGAGCTCACTTATTGGTTTTTATATTATTCATGTCACTAATTGCATGAGCCAAGACTAAAAGACTTGCTATAATATTAAAAACGATCGTAATGTCAAGACTAGAAAAATACTGACTCCGACAGACCTAAAACCGCTAGGATAGCCACCTTTTGTTAAACGATCTAGACGACGGGAGCGTGCCGCAACTCCAGTAAAACTCTGATTTCATTCCGACTGGCTGTGAAAAGCGTTGAAACTATGGGGAGTGTAGTGATGAATGCATGGTGAGGCAACTGCTGTTCAGAAGTAGAAGTAACGCCAACAGCTTTTTACTTTCACAGGTGGAAGTGATTCAGCACCAGCGGAAGCTTTGGCTTATACCGTGCCAACAGTTTAATTATAACATAAAACATTATTGTCAACTCAACTAATACAGCTCTGTACACTATAAATCAAGAGTTACAATAGGATTGCTTTGGTTCTTCTTTATCATGAAAAATCGGTTACTTTTAATTGGTAGACCTACATTCAGGCCCATGCATTTTACTATAGGATGTTTTATCAGTTTATGTTCTACAAATAATGGCTATCCTGGCAGGGAAGTAAAGAATGACCTTGTTCTTTGTGTTAGTGAAACATTGGTTTTGAAGGTCTCCGTGCCTTGGTCATGAATTGTAAAAAGGCTTTTAAAACAGTACTTTAAAACAATACTTAACCTAGGGCTAGGGTTAGGGTTACGGTATTCCTTTCCCAAAACAGCTTTTTGACTTGTCATGATGACTGCAATAACTCATTAGACAACTGACTTTCTACCATTGTACAAAACCATAAAATATCCTATCTGATAACTTGATTGTCAATACTCCTAAACCGCTGCTAACTGTGTGGCAGACACTCTAACTAACAATGTGTCATACTTCTATGGAAGTAGATACTAAAAATCATAGCTTATTTTGAAGAAAATGGTGGCATGCCATGATGCCACCTTAGCAAACACTGGTTTGACAGCCCTGCATACTACTCATCTCAAACTGTGAGTGTTGTCACACAAAGGTAACACTTGGATCCACCAGAGACGTGTTCAGACCTGACACGTGTGGTAAGGTATAGGGTGGAACCAGGAGCATGGGATGACAAGAGGTTTGTGAGCAGGCGTTGAATACAGCCCATCTACAGTACCATGCTTCTTTAACAGCAAACTCATGCTGCATCTTCTCACACCCATTTAAAAAGCGGCATCTTGTAAATTATGGTGCTAAAAGTTTCACTTCAAAAAGATCCAAATTAATGGGCTACAGCAATTCAGGCCTAGGCATACAGGCAGTGCCAGTGCAACTACAAGTTTGTCCATCTCTCAACCTCAGACAGAAGCAGAGGCCCTGTCATCCAGAAGCCCAGTCTCTGAGTTTGCCCACCACATTCTAATTAGTCATGAGAAACACACTTTGGATTGATGAGCATGTGTTGCAAAATACATAGGCTACTGGATACAAAAAGATAAACGTTCCTCCTTACTTTATAATTTCAGAACTGAACGTGTGAGACGAAGAGATATCCTTTGGCAGATGTGTCAAGAATAACAAAATGTCCTGGGTGTGTTTGCTAAGATGTACATGTATATTTCTCTGTAACAAACTAGAGGAAAGGGATGTCTGATTGTTATCAAAACGTTCATTCTCCTACAAGTTTTCTTATTACCTTTATAAACAGGTAATAATGTAATTATTGCTTGATTTGCACTCTATTGTGAAGGGTAGGCCAATAGTGCTTGTGACTTGCACTGCACTGCACAAAACATTAGCCCAGGGGTCTCAAACACCCGGCCCGCGGGCCAAATCCGGCCCAATTCCGGCCCGCGACGTATGTCAAAATAATAATGTAATCCGGCCCTTGAGGCTATTTTTAATTGCGACAAACAACGATGCTGATTAAAGTAGACGATAGATCCAAGTACAGTGACAAATCTCATTTGTAGCCTACTCTGCTCCACTATGTGCTAGACATCCAGAGCTTGATTCAAACCCAAAATCGCTGCGCAAAGTTTTCAGGAAATAGGCCTACTTGTATTACACGCGAGAAACACAAAGACGAGCATTTGTAATGACGCGGAAGCGATGCAGGCCATAGTTTTGCACAAATTGAAGCAGAAATAGGCCTACACCTAATGTTGAAAAACGTTCACGTGTGATGAAGTCTTAGGTAGGCTATGTTATTCACCTATTCTGATTCTGAAGGAGAATATCCTTTTGGAGATTATGATCGATCGTCTATTGACAGTGATAGTCACAGTGCGCCGATGAATGGAGGTGCGTCTTTGCGTGTATACGACGGTGTCCACTAAGCATACCATGCTTATTTCGACCCTCTGCCCAACATAGCTTAGAGGTTGCGGTGGTAATCGTGATGAAAGTGTCCGTAATGGACGTGGTACAGACAGCAGGGCTAGTAGAAACAGGGCTCTAAAGAACTACAAAGTCACCCGCAATATGATGCGAACTTCTGGGTACTCAGATTACCCGCGATAGGAACTGATTTGACCAGAATACTGTATTGTAGGCCTTGTGGTTTAGTAATACATCAGGTGTTTTCCTGTTAATTTGTTATGTGGGTAATATGAAAAAAAGGAAAGTAAACCTGCTCAAATATGTTCATCCAGTATTTACTGAAATGTGCATAATTTGAGGTGCTTGCCATCCAGTGATTAGTACATTTACCCCCTTCATAAACTTTTGTTTATACTCAAAGATTTTTACATTTACAGTAGGACTTTATCTCTGACCACTTTCAAGCCATGGCCTTTTGAAATTTTGATATAAAAATCCAATGGTGTTGCTTTCTTAACCCTGACGCCTAGTTTGCCAGGTTTAAAAGAATAGACATTGCATTGCCCTCCAATCAGATGACGTTGGCAGAAGTGGCCCCCAGCTCATTTGAGTTTGAGACCCCTGCATTAGCCACTTACCTCCCAGCTGCTAGCTTTCTTCTTCAGCTGGTCGCACTTGCGCAACTTGCAGATCTGGTGGCCGGTCTTGCGGTTCAGGCAGTTGGTGCAAGTGCCGCAGTTCTCCTTGCGCAGGCAAGGGCCACACACGCCGCACCTCCTCCGCTTCTTCTTCTGCTGAGACACTGCCCCGCTGGTGTCCTGAGCCTCGGGCGGCACCACAGGGAAAAAGCCGCCGTTGTGGTGCTCGCTCTGGATGTACTCGGCCAAGGGAGACACCATGCCCATGGCTTTGCCCCGCAGCAGGACCTTGGCATCGTCTTCGTCCAGGGAGAATTCATAAATGTCCTGCGGCGGGGGGCCTGGGCCCCCTCTGAGCTTGTTCATGTTGCAGATGCTGCTCTTGCCCAAGCCCTGGAGGGTTAGGTGATGTGTCAGTGGCACAGAAGAGTCTTGACTGCACTTTAAAAACTCAGTCCAGGAATTGTCCACTTGGACACAAGATGGAGAGACAGCTGACTTGGGTCAAGACAGACCTGAGAGGGGAACTTAGGATTCAGGGTGAACTGCGCTTCTAAAAGCCAGTCCAACCCATGCTATCAATCACCCGGATGCCCAGGTGGATTGAAGAGGATCAGGTGACTGGAAATGCAGAGCATCTTCATAAAAGGTCACCTATAGGGATCTTAAAGGTCCATCTTAAGGTTGAGTGTGTCATGACAGCCACTGAAGTCACTCTGCTCTTCAAAACCAAGGGACTGCACATGAAGAAAACAATAGGGTAGAGGGCATTAGAGAAAAATGCATTCTAATCTAATTCTATGACATTAATGCACATCCATAAAACAACAAGGAATCAGCGAGACCTGTCAATGCACATGTGAGTGCAAGTGGGTCTGCCCTTTGTTTTTCTTTGTTTCATAAATATATATATATCATGTCACCCACTTACTTAGATATGTGAATTTCATTATTCAGCAATAACTATAAAATAAAGCTGTTTTAGACCAACCCTTGAAGAGCTATTGCCTCTTCTATTAGACTGGCTGGCTATAATGCAGCAGAACCCCCAGACAGTGGACAGATGTCTTGTCGGCGCACTGAATCGATGGCTGACGCTACGCGATGTGTGAGAAAATGTCAGGTTATAATGGCGAGTCCCCACGAGGAGTGCTTTGTTTGCCCTCTTTGCATGAGAAAGGGCTTTCGCTCAGACCCGCGACGGCTCTCTTTGTGCCATGCAAGGAAGCTCCAGCCAACCGTCAATAAGCCGAAATATTTTTACTGTGTCTATAAACCCCGCTCGTCTTCCCGCGTTCTACGTGACATAACAAAATCATAAGATAGTAGGCTAACGTTACAGGCACACAACTGTTATCGGTAGTTTGACCGTTTCCTGAAACAACATGATTAGACTTGCAAATGCAATATGCTATTAATAATTTCAGAAGAGTTGTCTCTGCGGGAGAGCAACTTAATTCTGTAAGTGACTGTATTGCACATACAGAATGATAGTTACAGAAGAGCTGAAACAGTCTATCTGCCAAATGTGTGTTGTCCAAAATACCCCAATATAAAACAAAACATAGGCTACAACATTAGGCCGTCACGTAAAAGATGTGATCATTTAGTTTAGTTGTCTAAACATATCTTGGCAACCTCATTATGTTGCATGGATTGCTAACTAACCTGAAATAGTTTAATGTTTACCATCTAAACACAACTAACAAAAGAAAAGGCTTTAATTAGTGCATTGCTGACCATTTTAACACGTCATCAAACCCATCGTTAAATATAATTTGATCAAAAGCACCTTTTAAAAACACGGTAACGTTTGTAAACAGTAATACTTGTCAAATGCGTAACTTAGCGCTGGTCTCTTTAAAATGTTAATGTCCTACTTTCTGGGGCAGTGGAGATTCGTCGGCGTGATAGAAGCATGCGCTTGGCGCCCCAAACACGTGGCTTATTCAGCACTTTACGCCACCGGCTCTTTAACCGGCGACAAACACAAGGACCTAACAGACAGCTACTGCAGCTATGCGACTAGTTAGAATGTTGGCAGAAACTGCTGTCACACTCACTAACAGATAAATGTTTATACACAGGTGATATTTTTGCCAGTGTTTGTTTGTTTTCTGCCCAGGGGGAGAGAAATCCGACACATCAGCAAAGCCCCCTCCCCTGCTCCAAACAACACCACCACCCCAGGGGAGCAAGCCCACCGCAGTAATGATCAGGAAACAATACCCTAACATAAAAATGTTAGGCAACGATAATGCGCCAATTACGTTGGTCCACATCTTCCTAGCTAATGTATAACAATCAACATAGCTGTTATTGATGCAGTTGTTAACAAACGTGTAATAACGTTAATCGTAAATAGCTATGCTAAGGAACACACCAGGAGATTTAACAGATAAAATTAACTGTACCTACCGATGTGTATTGCGCCTAATTGTTACTGTCAGGACGCTACCTAATCACTTTCACTCAATACACATCAAGTTTTCTTTTAACAGGCATACGCTAACTTATTGACAATTAGACAATTCTTAGGAGAGAAGCAAACATATTAACTGCGCTGATATGCTATATATATACTTAACCTCAACGTTACATCGAAATAAATAAATGTTAGCTGTTATACATACCAAGTAATTTGTCACAACATGATTCGTCCACATAAGTTTAGGTAAATCAACTTTGTCTGATGAAGCAGGAAAACTCAACCCAACAAGTGTCCAGGTCAAAATAACTGAGTCTGAAAAACTAGAAAATACTCGTGGAGTCTATGAACATTTTTAAAAGTTTAAACTCATGACACTGCTCACTTCTTGTGTGAAAATATCCGCTAAAAAGATCGACTGGAATACAAAAAGTGAATGCACTTTTCTCCAGGTCGTGTTAGTCCAGTCCTCTTAGAGTTAAAAGACGATGAAGAAGAGGAAGAAAAGGGAAGAAAACGTTGCTGAGTTTTAAGTGATCAGTAAATTGTGGAATGGAGTTCAATGGGTGCGCTGGAACGAGGGGGTTAAATCTTTGGGGCATCGCGTCATCGTCAATAGATATACGTCATGTATAATGATAATTGGGCTTTCTCTTAAAAAATGGTTTAGGTTTGGTGGACTATATTCCAGATAAAATGTTTCAACACTACAACATTTCCAATCGATTAAGATATTTACAAGTTAAGCTCATAACTATTTCAAGCCAATAAATTATTAAACAGAAGTGTCATTTAGTTGGTCAGGTTCAAACATCTTTGTAAATATCCTTATACCCATATCAGTAGGTCTAGTATAAGATGTGCAAACAGTAATAAAAACACTTCAAAGACAGCATCCTCTGGGCATGGTCCAATCAGCATTCCCACCAACATAGCCTAACAGAGTTAGTGTAATGTGTATAATGTGTTTTGCACTATATAGTAGTATAATGTATATAATGTCAATTGCGCTATAAATGCTCCGAAAAAGATGTTCAATAAATGTCAATATAACAGTAGTTGGGAATGAAGGAAACAATGGGAACACTGCATCAGTTTAGAGTCTTTTATTTCATAGCACTGTAAAACCATTCATATTCATTTGACAAAATAAAAGGAAAAAAAAAAAACACCTCATGAACACAAAACACAAAGATACAGCCTTAATTTCGAGGCACCCTGCCACTGATTTGGAGGCAGGCACCCTTCAGTGCATTGCTACGCAGAGTCAGAGGGACAAACTTCAGCTCAGTGACACTGAAATAAGAGTCCTCTAATCGTCAGTATGAAATAATATAACACGTGGTACTGTTCACCGCCTGTCCACATTGAGTGGTGGACAGACTCAGTGGAATGGAAATGTCTCTTGCGCTCAACTTAACTGCCCTTAACTGCATTTTATAGAGAGAGACTACGACTGGAATGTATATTAAGCTTTGTAGTCCTGTTAGTTGGACTATGGGCGGAATTAAAAATGCGTTTGTCATTGAGATGACAAAATCAATCAAGGTCATTCAGAGAGTTCTAACAACAATGCTGAATTTGTCTAAACTGCTTTCATGTAGCATTGTTCTGAATGACTCAAAGGTCTGTGAGATCATACAAATAACTCTATGATAATGTAGTGACATAATATCTCTCCCCAAGAAGGTAACATTCGAAACAGCTGATGATAAGGAACGTCTGTGACAATCAAATCGAGCAAGATAAGAATAAAACGAGTTGCAATGACGCTCATGTAGCACAAATGAAAGAAACACGGGTAAAACATAACTAGCAGGGATGAGAGCAAACCCTACCTGACTAGAGATCATAAGGACAAACTAAGGGATGTTCTGGAGAGAGAAGTTTCAGGCCTAAACTTGTTTTTCTCTGTCGGATGGAACTTTTAGAAACTGATACAAATTAAGAAATGTAAAGGGAACCCAAGGAAGCAACCATTTCAGGCTTTGACACTGAAATTCCAGACCCTGTTGTGCTGAGAGGGGAGACGCTGCGGTTGCATGTTTCTGACCATCGCAGGCCCTTCCATAGACTCAATGCTTTCCAATAGGCTTTTATGCATTCTATCAGCGCGACATCAGAGTCTGGAGTTCGTGTAAGAAATCCTGAGGTGCATTTTGCACTAGGAACATAGTTATTCCAACCCCGTTTCATTTTGCTTCACGGCCTGTCTACCCCTCACACACTTATCCCTATCACGGAAGTGGTCTGGAAATTTATCGGGACCTATGTCCGGACCTGGAATTTGCCAGCTTTGGTCATATACTTAATGCCTTTGAAGGGTTTGTACTTTTCTCCATACATGTCCAATCGATTCACCTTCAGTCCTGTGAGGGGAAGAAGGGAAGACAAACAAATGAATGAATAACAATGTTATGACAATTATATTGCATCTAGTTCTTCTAGTTCTAATGAAAATATTACAGACCAATGGTCACTTCAGAATTTAAAAATATATGCTTCGTCATGTAATACACCAACATGCAACACTACAGGGACGGATAAACAGCCCACGTCTCAGGACGTCTGGTGATGGAGGGGGCCAGTGAGCTCCACTGTGTGGTTAAACGATGGAATTGCATCCAGGGCTCCAATGAGTCATGTGACCTACAGTGTGGCATCTGGTGTAGGGATATATATCTCAGTGGGATGTTGGCCATGGGGTGCTGGTGGATTAACTGTCCATGTGGGACTACCTGATATGGCAAGCTGTTGGATCTTGAACTGGATGTTGAAGGTGGGATTCTCATCTGGTTTGGAGGCACCAGTTTGCAGGCTCATCGATCCCTTGAGGCTGGGGAGCTTCTGGGGGTTGATCTTACCAACATCCCACGATAAGAGCTGGAGAAAACAAAAGCCATGTAGGTACATATTTTGCAAATTAGCCATGAACTGTAGTACACTATTGAGAAAAGTGATGCAACAGTTATAGGTTAATAGCATATGTTATTACACATTACGTCACTGGAAGTGACACTGGAACAGTTATATGCTTGTGCTGTATTAGTATCAAAACAACAAATTAAATGAAGAGAAAAATATTAATTTCAACAAAGTCATATATGAAGTTTATGAATAATTTCTCCACTCCTGCATGGTGAAAGCGTCAACATTATTATTTCCACACTTGTATTGACTCTTCAGAGGGAGATACCTTGGTGACTGGGTCGAAAGTGTAGGTGCCCTGTGAGGGGGTGAGGTTGACGTTTAGGACTCCCCGTGGCATCTGACTGCTGACCAGCACCGATTCCACGGCCTTGCCCATGGTCTGCTTGGGGCCCAGCGTCAGCTCAAAGCGGCCCTGGGAGCTGCCCTCCCTGAAGGTGATGTTGTGCTTCACATACACAGGGATCGCCACCAGGCTGCAGGAGGAAGACCAACCACCAGTATAAAAATACAACCTGATGTGCTGTAACTGTACGTTATTACGACACAGGGAGAAGGGCTACAACTGGGCCAAAGCCATGCAAAACTGAATGAGCTACTGTCTAACTAAGTCATGGGGTAAAGTATTAACATCAATGGAGGTAAGGAGGATTGGGTTACTTTTTTCGGTTTCAATTACACCACCATGGTTCATCTCTTTTGATCCTGACCGTTGATGGGAGTCGTTGTGGTTTCGATCAAAGACTAAACACCCACACTCAAAGGGAGCTATGACAATCTGTGTAGTTTCAATATCTTTCAAAAGATTCTCACAGAGGCTTCTTAGCTCGACGTGAAGACAGTTTTTCGGTTTCCATATGTTACAAGGGAAATCATGGAACAGTTTGCTACACGTGGCAAACACCATGAACACATGCACATCAGACAGCCCATGATCTCACAGGGGAAACTCCTGTCACCGCAGAAACTTTCTGAAAAGTCATTTATTACTTACTGTAATAACTGTGTGCGTGTGTGCGTGTGTGAGTGAGTGAGCATGTAAGTGAGTAAGTGTGTGTGTGTGATAGAGAGAGAGAAAGAGTGTGATTTCTCTGAACGTCTGCGCAAACCCGGAGCTTACTTCTGCGAGCTGACGTGGTACGACAGCAGCCGGAAGTTTCCATCTGGAGGAATGAAAGACAGAATTCGCTCAGCCTCCCAGCGCTTGAACCTCACACATGGATGGAAACTGACGTCATCCAGCAGTCGGGGGTTCTGAAAGGAAGCAGGGAGAGTACAGCTGCCAGTGAGCATGTGTGGACAACAACACTACAGTACATTTTCAGGAACACTGGGCTGCTCAAAATAAATGTTTGACTTGAATGCCTTTGCGTCAACAGAAAAGGACTTTCTTTGATGATGATAGCAACACTAGATAGTAAATGACTAATCATCTCAATAAAAACATTAGCAATGCAAATGTATTTAAGCCACTAGGGGGACACTAGATTCATTTCAGGAAAATAGAGTGGGGATATTTTCATATCCAGTCTTAGAATCAGCCAAGAGAACAACATGGATTTTTGTTTGATCTTCTGTCAATGTGTACACCTCATTCTGATAGTTGTGCAGTCTTAATAGCAAGCTGAAAAGGAAAAGAGGTTAATGTACAAAGGCCAGTCTTTTTTTCTGAAATGAACACATTTTTGTGCAAACCTCAGATTCCCATGTTTATGTTACAAATGATCAGTAAGATTTACAACTTTAAAAACACAGGACTGGAACTAAGGTTACCAGAGGGGGCAGTCGTGGCCTACTGGTTAGGCCTTCGGACTTGTAACCGGAGGGTTGCTGGATCGAACCCCGACCAGTAGGAACGGCTGAAGTGCCATTGAGCAAGGCACCTAACCTCTCACTGCTCTCCAAGCGCCACTGTAGCAGGCAGCTCACTGCGTCGGGATTACTCTGTGGTTCACCTCACTGTGTCTTCACTGTGTGCTGAGTGTGTTTCACTACTTCACGGATTGGGATAAATGCAGAGACCAAATTTCCCTCACGGGATCAAAAAAAAAGTATAATTTATACCATATACCATATTCTACATTCTTTCCCAAAAAAAGCTTTTTTTTCAAAACCATTTCCACAGGCATACACCATGTCTGTGAATATGTGCACCATTACACATTCAGGGCATACAAACAAACAAAAAATTAAGTCCACAAATATGATGAATGTTATGTTCCTGATATGCTATCCAAATATAAATTGGCCGGATTCTTCTTTTTTGGGAGAGTGAGAAAGGATTAAAGAGAGCCAAGATCTCACCATAAACGAGAGAGTGAGATCAGGCATGCCTGTCAGCTTCACACAGGCATCAATCACTCCTTGGATCTCCGCAGTTATAGTGGAACCTAATCAACACATAAGACAAACAATGAGATTTTCATAATAGAGCAAATCAAGTTGTGAAATAAAATTAATGTAGCTACAATATGTTGACACAAACCACCCTACCTGACTTGTCAATGATAGCATCAATCTCTTCCACCACGTCAAAATAGGCCTCGTTGTTGGTGTATTTCACACCTGTGCGTCTCCACGGTACAACAGAGAGCTGGCCGGTGGGAAGCTGCTCCCCTACATTAGTACTTCCTGTGGATTAAAAAAAACATGTTTAGCAGCAATGCATAGCCTACTGTAGCTCCATGACAAGACACCAATTAAATTCATTGCTTTTGTTGCTTTCCCAGGGCTTGCATGTTCAAGCTGAGGAGATAAAGCATGCTCGCAAGCTGGCGTGCGCAAATGCGTTTGCCTAACGGTTTCTTGAATTTCCCCTTGAGGATCAATAAAGTATCTATCTATCTATCTATCAAATATCTTCATCAGCAGTATTTCAATATTTGAGTGCAACAACAGCTTATTTACTACAACTGCTATCACTGCCTTACCACTTTAAACAAGTCAACATTATTCTTCAAACGCCATATCTGTGGCACATGAAGGACAACTACGAACACACCTGTGATAGTGTTGACCACTGTGCGGAGGATGGTGGGTGGCTTTATCAGTTCTTTGAGGATGTTGGACTCAGTGGCCAGAGGGAAGCCGTTGTCAAGCATCTCCTCTAAGAGCTCGTACACAACAACTACATTGTCCTTAATGGCAGCTTCACTACAAACTCCGAAATAGTCCTGAAACAAAGTGAGAGAGCAATAAGAGACCGACACAGAGGGGGGAAAGAGGCTATATTATCATGACATTGATATGAAACAAATGCATGCACTGATGCAAAAGACTGTAAAATACACACACCTGGAACGTGTCCACCACTCGGTGAAGGAACTCAATGACAAAAAGCGGAGGCACCTCTGTCTGAATGACAGCTACAAAGAATATCTTGTGTCTGAACACATTGATGAGGTAGTGGTGAGGGGTCGGGATGACAGGTGGGACGTTCTCAGGCTCAGATGCGCGTTCTTGAGCCTCGAAGAAGTAATCGCACACGGAACGGCTCACAACACTCTTCCAGTGCTTCTCCAGGAAGATGTCCCCCGAAGAGTTCACCAGGAATAGGCTGTGGATCATCTTGACTCTGATTAGAAGAAAAACCGTGCGTGCAATTAACTTTTCGCGTAATTACACAATATGTTAACATATAACAACTTACACACTATCCAGACATGCTATCAATGCATACAAGGTCCCTCCAACACTAGCTTAATGCACCCTTATTAACACTGACGTGGCCAGTTTAAAGCGCTGGGGAAAAGGACACCTGATATGGGCTCATTTAATATTCCTAACCCGGTGACGATCAAGTTACCATAGTGGGTCCGATTAGGCCCACTGATCACAGAGCAGGCCCTAAAAGACACCAGACAAGCAGGCTCGACTAGCCCATCTATCCAATGATATTGGTAGCGCATCCTAGGCTAATGTATCCTTGTATCTGCATCCGTGTTTCTCCTCCATCACAGGACTGTCTTGTGACAACGAGCTCCGTCATGCGGTGAGGACAGACACCAAAGCTACTTCCTACTTAACATTTCCTAAAATATCAACCCGTATTCTGTCCATGTATGCTCCACGAAAGGTGTTTGAAATGATACTCACCGTTATAATCTTTTGTCTAATATTTCCGTTTCTATGTTGCACTAATACTGAAAGATGAAATAATGTTCCTTAGCCAGTCTTCCCCGTTATTGGCCCCGCCTGTTGTGAACGACTGACGTAAGCCTGAACCAATCAGAGATAAAAGACAACAGGAATGCCATCCCTACTGAAATAGTTATTGGTTAATGCTACGGAAGTGAAGCAGGATATATATACTTCATGATCATTGGACAGAGACCAGTAAACATCATATGTTCATGATTTTTGATTGGCTTCTGAAAGTAGGCTTACTTATGTCTGACATTTTGTGTCAAGGCAAAGATACATGTCAATGAATCGTCGACATGTTTATATTGTGCATCGTAATTGCAGGGGCATTTATCTGCTTAAAAGTTTCATTCACTTAAAAAGTGCCAGACATGCCTCTCATTCTAAGCAAAAAGCATAGTGTTATATTAGATCAAGAGTTCAGTCTATTCATGAGACTTAAAACACCTATATCTTTTAAGCATGTGTAGACCATTGTGCGACAATAGCCTACTGCACCTGAGGCAATATTACCATCATCTTAATACCTTTGGAAAATCCATATTTTATATTAAAATAGGCCTAATCAAATATTATTTGTTTAGATAAATTGTCAACAAATACAGTCACAACTGAAATGGCTCAACATAATTTATTTTTGTTTCATGTTAAAATGTACAGAGTTCTTTGAAAGTACTTGCTAGAAAGAAAAAAACGAATAAATGGAAATACATACAGGGACGAAACAGAGAGGAGAGGAAGTCGGACGCAATCGACCCTCTATGAGCGTCAGGCCCTCCTCGCTCCTTGTCTATCGCGCTCTCTCTTAGCTTACAACTCACCATGTACAATTACAAAGGATACAAAAAGGGAAGCAATATAAACAGACAGAAATATACTGAGCTCATTTTTACATGCCTCTTAGATGTAAGGAAGTCATCCTATACACACACGAAAAGTCCAAAACAAAAAGAAAAAAGAACGCTAAGTGACCTTTAGATATTTATTTTTTCCTTCTGTTTTAAAATAGCATTAATATACTACACAAAGATAGAAAACTCTAAAGATGAGATGGAATGGAGAGGTTAAAGGCATCTTAAAGTCACTAAAAGTGAGTTGTATTTTTTTAAGTTTTGAATTTCTTAATAATATTACCCCAAGAGTCAAGCTAAAAAATATGTATTGTTTTTCCTGAAACAGAAGTGAAAAAAATGACAGTACCAATATCAATGTCAGAATTTTTCTTTTTTATATTATAGAAAAAACATTGTTCTCTACAATACGTTTCTAAAGTCAAAAAGAGTCAGCTTGTATCATAAAAGAAAGCTGCCCAGTCTGATAAAATTCAGAAAATTAAAACAAAACAAAAACAATACACACAAATAATATATGAAACATCAGATTTGTAAGAAAAAAAATCCTCAATTGACATTGAATACTGGAACATGAAGGGGACCCTCCCCCCTGTCCCTAAACAGGAGACGACCCCAGACGACATGCACACCAACCAACATCCTGGTGTGTGAGTTTGTGTGTGTAAGTGCGCACGTGTGTGTGTGTGTGTGTTGATGTGCCTTGTGGGCACATGTTGAGTTTTAGTCCATTTCCCCTCATGGCTAATGGTCTGTGCCCCTCTAGGCATATGGAGGGCAGCCGTACTGCCAGATGTGTGTTACTGGTACATCGGTGTAGCCTGTTCTTCGTGGCCCTGTTAGTCAAAGAGTGAAGACACATACTGGTGCAGTCTCAAACAGGTTTATTCTCTGTAAAGCAGTTACCGTTCCATCATGGGATGACCAACCCCTTATCCTCATGTTTGGAAGATGATGTTCTACTGGGGCAGGAGACCCTATTTCAGAAGGCCAAGCTCTCTGCTCTTGTGCATGGAGTGTGTTGGAAAAAGTGTGTGAGCGTTGCATGTCCCAAGTCTGCCACCGAGGGGAGACTGTGCTGTGAACTAGGAAGTACCAGAATATTTACATCTTATTTCTTCTTTTTTTTCACAGGCAATTCTGCTGTCCAGTCTAAACGTAACTGATAACGCTACTTGTTCATATAAAAAAAAAAAATGGACATAAGACTACATTACAGAGGCAGAAGCATCCGCAGTGGGGCCAGCTCCATCGGCTGGGACCTGACTCAGCGCCACCCTACAGCGGGAAGACAAGGATTCCAAACACCATGAATGGCCCACCCACTGGACTTCCCCACTAGAGTCCCCAAAACCCAAGCCCACCCCACACCCCGCTCCCTCCACCCCATCAAACACAGAAGTGCCTCCACCTTGGCTTTCAAAGTGGCAATGGAGATGTGTGCATGTGTGTCTGTACTCCAGCACGTGGATGCATCAGAGCAAATGGGTGCCACCTTGAGCCACACACACAGCCACACACACACACACGCACACGCGCACACACACACACACGCGCACACACACACACACACGCGCGCACACACACACGCGCGTGCGCACACACACACACACACACACACACACACACACACACGCTCACCTGAACAAAGTAAAAAAAAAAAAAATTATACATACAAAGCATGAGGTTGGACGAACACAAGAATTTCAATGGTCGTCAAAAGAGACAAAACAAGATAAATGTATTAAAAATTATATACCAATAGAAAAGAACAAAAACAAAATGTCCATTTAAATTTCAACTCTTCCCCCATTCTCAAGGTAAGGCTTCCTATGTCAATGAAAGATTGTGTGAATGGTCAGATTAACATTTGACAACCACTTATGTCTGTCTTTCTTTTTTCCCCCCCCATATCTAGCTCGGGAAGAGTCCTCACATCCCATATGGGCCACCACAGAGGAGAATTCTTCCTGTCCTCCTCTTCTGCGCTCTCCATGGATGGAGTGGCGCGCCTCGGGACTTAAGTGTGGTGAGCAGAGGAGGCTCAGGCCCCATGGAGTCCCCGCGAGTCTGTCCCACTGACGGTCCATTTACCACGGCGTCTAACCAGTCCCACCAGCCGGCGACCCCAGCACAGCCTGCTCAGGCAGGGTCACACGTGTATCTGCAGGAAGGATTAGGGAGGGGACAAAGCAAAACAAAAACAAAAACAGAACAAAAGAAAAGACTTACGACATACAAAATAAAGGGTAAACAAAAACAACAAACATCACAGTCCCTTTAGTTGAAATCCCCTCCCCGTGTCTGCTCTTCCTGTTTCTGCACTGCTGTGTGTGCAGGCAGGGCTGTGTGCAGGGCCCCCCACCTCCACCCCACCACATTCACTCAGTCTGGCTTTGGAGGGTGGGGGGAAACATAGGAGTCAGTACAGAGATGCCTGGTCCAGAGCAGAGGAGAGGGCTGATGTGGGGTAATGTCTCCTCTCCCGCCGCTGCTCATCTGCTCATGTAGGGCGACTGTTTGGGGACGCCGGCGTAGCTGTGATGGGAGGGGCCCGTGTACATCATGTTGCTATGGTGATTGGGCTGCATAGGCTGCTGCGGGTAGGCCTGGCCACCCATCATGCCCATCTGCATCTGCATGGGATACTGTGCCGGCTGGTTCATGTAGGGGGGGTTGCCGTGGTAACCGCTATTCATCATGGGCTGCGCCATGCGGTAGCTGGCCGACATGGCGGCGTTGAGCGGGTTCATGTTCATGGAGTTGTAGGCGGCCGGCGTGGGCATGAGGTTGGGCATCATGCTGCGCTGCACGGTCAGGGGACGCGGCGAGCCCTGCATGGTCACGGGCCCCGTGCTGCGGCCATACAGCTGCTGCTGGTGCGGGGAGCCGGCGGGCAGCTGCGAGGCCTTGGAGCGGATGGAGATGTGGCTCTTGGCCATCTGGCCCTGTAGCCGCTGCGTGTGGGGCGGTGGCGCCAGGCTGATGTTGGCGCCGGCCATGTTGCACTGGAGCAGCGACGAGCCCAGGTTCATAGAGCCCGAGCTCAGGTTGGGCGCCGACGTCATGGTGGCCTGGCCCTGGGCCAGAGGCGGGTGGGGGCTGGAGGCGAGGCCGGCCAGGCCCGAGTTGGACAGGGACACGCTGGACGCGTAGGAGGTGACGGCAGCCGAGTGGGAGTACGGCATGGCGTGCGGGTCCATGATGGTGTTGGTGAGCTGCTGCAGCTTGGCCAGGCTAAATGTGGCCGAGGGCTGCCCGTAGCCACCTGCACCAAAGTCTTGGCTCATGTAGAGGCTGCGGCCTCCGCCACCTCCGCCAGCGCTCTCAGGGATCTCCATGATCATGGGCGTGGAGCCGAAACCGTTTCCCATGCTGCACTGGGACAGTGCCTGCTGCTGCTGCTGCTGCTGCTGCTGTTGCTGTTGCTGCTGCTGCTGCTGTGGAGTGGGTGGGGGAGCTGAGGGTGGAGGCTGGGGTTGGGTGTTTGGCGCCTGCTGCTGCTGTTGAGGCACCTTTTTCTGGGGCTGCTGGTTGGTGCTGGGCGGCCTCTCGATGACGCAGCTCTGCGGGGACTTGATGCCGCAGCCGGGCGTGTTGGCCGAGGGGGGCGGAGGCGGTGGGGGTGGCTGAGGCACCCCTCCAGCACCGCTGTTGGGGGCACTGCTGCTGTTAGGCCCTGGGCCGGCCTGCTGGATGAGGCTGCAGCTGCCCATGCCCAGCTGGGAGCCCACAGGGGCGGGGGTGGACACGAACGAGCAGCTGCTGGCCTGCGAGGACGAGGAAGACGGGGCGGCCGAGCTGGAGGACGACGACGAGGAAGACGAGGCTGCCGACGAAGAGGCAGCTGCCACGGCGGCGGCGGCCGAAAGGCCGCCCCCATTCCCACTTCCGTTGCCTCCACCCATGGTGGAGTCGTAGCTGCTGGGGTTGTCGTAGTTCTCTGTGGTGCTTTCTATGCTGCCCAGGTCACTGAAGCCGCTGTCCACGACCTGCTGGGAGTGGTCCGACACCGACGGCACGTCCATCATCGGCGACGTCTCCATGTTCTGCAGCGACGGGGCAGACAGTGAGCCGGGGTGCTCTGGGGTGATCTGAGTGTAGCCGCTGCCACCCCCCGCACCTCCTCCCGTTCCGGACGGGGCGCCGGGCACTCCCCCCTGCTGCCCCGACTCTAGAGGGCCCGGGGTCATGCTGGGGCTGTTGACGGAGCGCACCGACTGCCCGGGCAATGGCGGCATGGGCGGGTTGGGGAGCGGGCTGCTGTGTTGGGAGGAGGGGGCAGTGACTGGGGCAGCGGCTGCTCCGCAGTCCTCCACCAAGGCCAGCGCGTCGTCCTCGGGCTCACCGTAGTTCTGCAGCGTGCGGCAGGCGGCCAGGGTCTCCTCGCAATCCTGGTAGGAGGCTGCGGCGGCGGCCGAAGTGGCCGGGTGTGGCTCGGCCTCCTCGTCCTGGGCCTCGTCCTGCGTGAGCGACTGCACGGCCTGCACCGTCTCCAGGTCCAGCTCGCTGCTGTGCTGCGGGTGATGCGCGTGGTGGTGATGGTGGTGGTGGTGATGGTGGTGGTGGTGGCCGTGGGCCATCTCGTCCTTGTAGTCGGCGTGCGGGTGCTGGTGGGGGAGGGCGTGGGGGTGCGGGTGGGAGTGCGAGTGCTGCTGCTCGGCCTGCAGCATCAGCACCGCTTTGTCCTCGGCGTGGAGGGGCTGCAGCTCCAGAGGCTCATCTGGGACGCCGATGGCCGTCACCGTCTCCACGGCAGCGGCGGCGGCCGCAGAGGATTCCTCCGCCTCACGCCGCCGCCGCTCTTCCGGTGAGTCCGCTGGACGGGCTTTCACCTCCTGCACCTCATCGGCTTCTTCTTCCTCCTCCTCGTCCTCTTCCTCGTCCTCTTCCTCCTGCTTGCTCACGTACTCCCTGGCCCCCACGCTCCCCTGCATGCCTAAAAAAGTGTCTCCACTCTGGGGTTCCTCTTTCACGGGCGGCGATCGCACAGGTGTGGCTGGCTCCTCATCTTCCTCCTCTTCCTCGTCTTCCTCAGAGTCCGGCTCCTTCCGCCTCTTGCTGCTGCTGCCGCTGTCGCTCTTCTCCTCCAGGTGGCCGTCCCCCTCGTCGTCTGCGTCATGGTCGTCGCTGCGGCGACTACCCGAGCCAGGGGTCACGGCAGGCCTCCGCTCGCACTCTTCGTCCTCTCGCTCCTCCTCTTCATCACCGTCCCCCATGTCCATATCGGGGCGCGACTGGGCTAACCGAGAGTTGGTGGAGGATGCGGGTAACATGTTGCGCGAAGGCGGTCGGCTAGGCTTGTCCTGGGCCCAACTCCTCTCCTCCTCATCTTCCTCCTCTTCCTCCTCCTCAGGCTCAGAGATGGGGGGCTTGGGTGGTGGCGGTGGCGGGGGCAGGCGAGCGGCGGGGTTCTTGGGCGGGCGGCCTCTCCTCCTGGGCTTAGGCGGCTCAACTGGCTTGAAGTCGTCATCGTCGGACTCCTTGCGCTTGTCGTGTCCTAGTTCTGAGGTCAGGCTCCGCCGCCTGACGTCGGGCGGTGACGACTGCTGCTGTCCCAGCATGCCTCTCTCCAGCTCTAACCGGGCGGCTTCCTCTCGAGCACGCTGCTCATACCAGCTGCGGGGCTTCCTGCCCGGCTTCATCTTGATCTTGGGTGGCGGCGGGTCCCCGGATTGGGCTGCGTCTGTGGCTTGCTGGTTGGCCCCGCTGCCGGGCTTCCTCCCCGGCCGTTTCTTCCAGTGTAAGGGCTTGCGCGCCTTGCCCTTGGGCCAGCCTTTCTTCTTCTTCACTGGGACCTCGGGGGTCGGGGCAGGAGGCTCTCCTCGGTCAGTCAGGTCCGATGGCTCTGGCTTCCTCAGACCGGGAACAGGCTTCAGCACAGGAGTGGCATCTGGCACAAAGCAGAGGAACACAATTACAATGATAAGTATTCTGAGTACAGGGATATAATGTGTATTCTGTATTCAAGTATTCAATTAACATCATCAAAATTATTTCAGTCTGGAAACATAATTGAGTGCTCATCCTGGATAAGTCAGGCAAGAAGAGGGTATCTGCATTTTCATCACAAGTCATCACCATAGGTACCCACAACTGTGTGAGCCCTCTAAAGCAGTACTTCCCAAGCTTTTTTTCTAGGAACCCACTTTTTAAAAATGACAGACCATCGCGACCCATTCACTTCAGATCTAACATGCAACCACCAACATTGTTTTAGGCCACAGGTTCTCAAACTTTTCTAGATACGTAATAGCGCCTACTAGTTCTGGCCTACTACCACTACTATTACAGGGATTGGTGATGCACTGACTCCTCAGTTTTCCCTCAATTCTGCAATCTCAATTACACATGAAACAATGTTAAATATTTTCAAAGCTGTAAAACCTTCGCTCAGTTTTGTACACACACACACACACACACACACACACACACACACACACACACACACAACCTCAGGTTTTCCTCATCCTGCTTTGAACACGGTTGTGTTGCATTTTGAGCACCATTAGCGTAGAAAGTTGGAAATGACTACCGGAAAGATACGTTTTAATGCGCATCCAAGACTTTGGGGATATTCTCCCATGCTACGCAGTCGTCACTCTTCAGCATAGTAGGCTGTTCCTGTAAACTGTTTCTAAGAGAGATGTTACGCTGCGTTGTTTCCAGACAGATTGATGTTGTGATAGGCTATGTTGTAAGAATGTGAAATTAATAAATATCAGAACAAGAGGCTTTTGCGCAATAGCCGAAAGATAATGCGCCTTACTGTAGCCTAGTAGAGTTCATGAGGTGGAAAACGAGAGGAAATGATGGTGTTTAAAATGTCCAATTAAATTGTAGCCTATAAAATAATGCACTGTTGGGCATTTCCACTAGATTTTAATTGGTCAAGTTGAAGAGCTGGTGTCCGTTAATGTTTGTGCAAATAGGCTGATTCATGTCCCTTGCATTTTGCCACTGCGAGGTCCATGGCAGGTATCCCACAGAAATGTTTCATTTTGTGAGTGAGATGTCCACGCTGTCCCAGTTTCAGAGCTATTCTAAATGCGAAAATGCAGAGGGAAGTATGACAAAACCTTGACTGTGGTAGTTAACAAACTAGATCCTAATAGAAAAGTCTAAGCTTTCCTGGCTAAATGGTATAGGCTTAAGTTAGGCCTATTACACAACATAAATTGTGCTGGCGACCCAAATAAAATCTCCTGCAACCCAGTCTTTGGGAACCAATGCTCGAAAGAATGCAAATAGATCCATAATGGTTGATTGCATTGGAAGGTTTCAGACTCACCATCATCATCTGACTCATCCGATAAGTGTGGTCGGCTCCTTTTAGGCGCAGGGTCACTGTGATTGAGGGCGGAGCGGGCAGCTGGATAACGGCGCAGTGGCGTCTCCTCTTCAAGGCGGGGCATTGGTCGCTCAGTGTCAGAGTCCACAAAGGGCTCGTCCAGGACTTCTGTCGTCTCGGAAATTGTTTCGGTTACGACACTACTGTGTGGATGACTCTGCTGCCGCATTCGACGTTTCCTCAAAGGTTTCTGCGAGAAGAATAACACGTATACAAAATACGTTACAAAAATCTCATTTGAACTGTTTTATTTTAACAATTTTGTGTAAACATTCCTTTTTATGGTAACGCTTTGTTCACCATCCCTGTGTTTCAAAGTGTTCCCGAATGTTCAATGAACACTCAAGACAAACAGAAAACCGTTTGCAAAAAAATACCACGATAATATCGACAACCGTGATAATTTTGGTCACTATAATCGTCATGTTAAATTTTCATACCGTTGCATCTCTAGGCATTTGCTTAAACACCCTGAAGCACAAAGAGACATGTCAAATGATCTCACCTTGCACTTGAGGCCAAGTGTGGGTTTGGTAAGGATGGGAGGCGAACAGGCTTGCATCTCCTCATCATCCTCCTCGTCGTCGCTGCTCTCGCTGAAGCGTGGCCTGTGCATGGGTGGCGGTTCACACGGCCTGGGTGCCTGGGGAAGCATTGGCAGGGCGTCTCCGGAACCCTCGGGCAGCCGGGGCTTGGGGCCGCGCTTCTTCCGTGGGGGACGCCCCCTGCTGCGGGGAGCTGGCGGTTGCGGTAGCCGGGGGAGCTCTGACTGCCGGCTGAGCCCCGAGTTACCGTCTCCCGACTGACCAAAGAGTCCCGTGGGCAGGCCAGACGAGGCCCCGGGGGGTTTCTGGTTTTTGGTCCGGTCGTCGTGGTAGTTGTCCTCCTCCGGCCGATGCTTCCTCGGCCTGCCTGGCCGAGCTTTCCCCCAGGGCCAGTTCTTGGGCGGCCGGCCGCGGCCCCGGCGCTCCCCGTTGGCGGGGGCAGGGGCTCTGACCGGACTGGGAGGTGAGCGGCGGACTGGGGAGGAGGACGGAGGGCTCGGCCTGCTGGGGAAGGGGGAGGGGAAGCACTTCCTCTCTTCTTCGGCCTCCTCCTCCTCCTCCTCCTCCCCCCGCTCCACTGCCCTGTGCCAAGAGAGTGGCGGCGTCTTGTGGATCGGCTTAATCTGAATAATGATAAAAAAGAATAAGTACATATCACTGACCCGATCATGTCTTTCATATCATTCCAAGAGTAGTTTGTTTGCTATTGCAATGGAACTTAATTGAAAGTGAAAGCCAGCAAGAAATACATTGCTATTCTCAAGGTCTATTTGTGTGACTAACTATTTGTTTACTCTTTCTTTTTTTTTTTGGTCTGAGTTCCTTTACTCAGACCAAACGCAAAATATGCTCTTGTCCTTGTGTAGAAGCACTAATAGTTTCACCTCTTTGCCATTCTCTTCCTCCCTCTCTTCCTCCGCTTCTTCATCCTCGTCATCCTCTCCATCCCCGTCAGACACCACAATGTTGGACACGATCACCGGGGTCCAGCGCAGACAGTCAGGGTCCACGTCTAGCTGCCGAGGCCTCGCCTGCAGACGGCTCATGTGTGTTGAGATCAACTTCTCCCGACGCACCAGAACCAACCTGCAGACACACACACACAAAGATCAGTCTTTTCATCTACATAATCACAGACATTACAACAATTGCATGTGCAAGTCCATTTTTCAGCAGCCAAGCTGTCATCAGGACACTTCAAAGGGGCTTTTTAAATATAAACCACCACCACTGGTGTCATAAGTCATAACTATAAGCGGTTATAAGTTGCGAAACCTGAAAGTGCAACTGGCCTTGCAACTATACATAACAGTGTGAGCACACTGGGTGCAAAGTATCAAAAGCCACTGCCTTGTGCTTTATGACTGAACGGACCTGTGTGGGGTGTGTTAATGTAGCACTTTACTCTTTGGGAAAAAAACACAATGAGGTGGTACTGTGCAGCAGCAGCAATGTTGGTGATGTTTGTGTATGTGTTTGTGTGTGTGTGTGTGTATTAGACTTGGTGTGAGTCTTCCTGCATGTTCACACGCGTGTAACCATGACGTTGTGCGCATCTCACCGGCCCCCGCGTTGCTCCAGCATGTTGAGGTGGAGGAGGGTGGAGGTGATGTCCTGCGGGCAGATGCCTGTGATCTTGCTGAGCTGCCGGATGGTCATCTGCCGGTCGCCGAGCTCGTGCAGGCACTCCAGCACCACGCTGCGCCAGTAGGCCATGTAGGACAGGCGGCCCAGGTCCGACAGAGGCTTCTCCGGCGAGCCTGGCTGACCCTCACGCTTGGACAGCAGGTAGCCTGGAGGGATAGGCCCAGAATTAGTAACACACTTTAGGCATTCACCATCAACTTTCCCCAAGGCACCTGCACTGGCTTTGTTCGCTGTAGTAAGCAATAGTAGTAGCATGCCTAATGGCAATTTCTATTTTTAGCATTTCAACTTTTTAAGGTTTGAGTGCTGAATTCGTATATTTCAGCTTTTTATTAATGTACTGCCTGGGGATGTGAATGTGTTATGGAAATTTTAAATTTAACTTGCCACTTTAAAACCAATTTCCCTTGAAGGGGCAATAATTTAGCGAAATAGAATTTGTCACAGCAGCCAAAACCAACCAGAGAAAACAAACAATTGCATAAAAACACAGAGGGTAGGATGTCCTTACTGAAGTCAATGAGAAAGCGGCCGTAGCCCTTGCGCTGGTATTGTGGAAGAATCATGATGCAGGACACATTGTACTTCTGCTGACAGTGTTTCTCCTGCAAAAACAAACCCAGAGACGGAACTCAAAATGAGTTAAAGTAGAAGTAGAAATAGAAAGGTGTCTTATATAGAAGATGTCTCAAGCAATGCATGTCTGAATGCTGCATAACTACAATGTGTGCATGTGTTTGAGTGTGGGAAGACAGGCATTCTACCTTGGAAAAGTATCCAACGAGGTGGCATCCCTTGCTGTCGTTCTGTGTGAGCACGTAGAAGAGGAAAGGCTCCACGTCGTAGTACAACGTCTTGTGGTCCAGAAAGAGCTTGGCCAGTAAGCACAGGTTCTGACAGTATATCGTACTGACGTTGCCGTCCACCTGTGGAGCACACGCACAGCCAACTCAATGATCGCTCACCGAAACGGCAACAATAAAAAAAAAAAACGTGTCCAGACCCACAAATCTCCCTGTGCGTGTTGCATAACAACTTCTGGAAAATGACCTTGGCTCCATCCCATCTCCCAGACCAGTCGATGCTCTGTTCTTTTCTCTATTTCTCTCTTTCTCTCTCTACTGGTATGGATTGCTGGCTGTGTGGATAATGATTGCACATGAATCAACTCCATATCTTTGGGCAGACCCTCTACGAGCAGCTTAGGAAAATAAGGGAACCAATTAAGGGCGATTAGCTTATGGCGGCTGACCCGGTTTTTCCTGGCGTAGGTGTGTGACTTTCAATTTCTGAGAGCGTGCGGGCGCCCGGTGGGGTTCTTAAGAAGCAGGGAGCACCATGCTGTCACTGTCACAGGCGGCGATCTCTGATCTTGAAATACAGAACTGCCTCATGGGAGGAGGGGGAATGAAAAAAGAGGGAGGGAGGGAGAGAGAAAGAGAAAGAGAGAGAGAGAGAGAGAGAGAGAGAGAGAGAACTGGCACAGTGCCAATCATGCTTGCTATGTTCTGCTCCAACTGACTCGGGCTTCACTGAAAGAGCAGCGTGCCAAGCTGTGTGTACGTGCGCACGATTGCACGTGTGTGTGTGTGTGTGTGTGTGACTGTGTGTAGGCACTGTTGAAACTATACCAGACAGCAGACATCAGACCTCACCCAGGTGCATGTGAATCTTTCACACACATGCAGCTCGTGACACTTTGGTCCTAACCGGTTTCCCTTTCGCTTCGCTTCTGGACTAACTCCAATTCAAGATGTTCAGGGCCAAAATACACTGCCACAAGAACACCTGGTCATAACAAACAGTCAAGACACAGGGAAACTGTTTGACGACGCAAAATAAACATCAGTATTACAACAAATTGTGATGCGTGATTACAAAGCTCAAATTAAGACGCCTGATACGAGAGTCACGCTTCCTAAAGTGCATGCTTTCCAGCATCTCCAGATGTGAACCTGGCGTGTTCTTGGAGTGAGAGGCCCACTAACATCTGACAATCAGCACTCTCAGCAAGCAGCTGGCGGGGGACTTGTGGCAGGATGAGGAGTGCGCATCGAGGCCACAAAACAGGAAGAGCAGGAAGTGACGCCGTGGCGCACGTGTGTGGGCGTGTGGGCGCCAGGCTATGTGTGGTGTGTGCGGTGGGCCCCCAGGCCTCCCCCAGTTTCCTCACCTCAAACACGGAAACATCATCCTTCCGGTAGATCTCGTTGGCTGGCGGATGGAACCAGCCACACTTGCGCATGTGCTGGTACAGGATGCTGCGGCTCTTCATGTAGCGCAGGCAGAACTCACACAGGTACAGCTTGGGAAGTCTGGAATAATTATAACAATAATAATGAAAATATATTTTTTAGCACATGCAATGGCATGAAGTTCTGTTAAGGGGGATGGATTAGATAAATCTAGATGAGACAGATAAAATGGCGTTAAATAGTGACAAATCAAATCATTATCGGGAAAAATAGTCTCAATCATGATTAGGAAAAAATGATGGGATCAGCTGATACTATCCATCCCGTTTCCTCTGTGACATCATTCAAGGTGTCAGTACACAAACAGAAAGACCACAGCAATGAGTAACTAGTGTGAGTGCGGTGGCTACCTGCTGAACTCCTGCGGATAGGGAGAGGAGTACCATGTCTGGATCTCGTACTTCCCGAACTCGATGACGGACGGGCAGCGCATGTGCGGATCCGGCGGTCCTGTTACACCGACTTTCTGTAAGGGCACAAGAAGGAGGAGCAAGATGGGAGAGGTGGAAGGAGGAAGAGGAGATATCAGACCGCGGGGGATTAAGAGAACCAAGTGCGGAGCAGACAGACAGATTACAGAGCAGGGATTACTCCCGCCAGTCCACACCTCCCCCTTGCCCTCCCCACCCCCCTGCCAGGCCCCCAAACTCTGCCAAAGCACACTAGGACTTGGCAGGCACGCTGCAGGGAGTACGCCCGTGTCTCCCTCTCTCTCTCTCTCTCACACACTCACACACACACACACACACACACACACGCCTCAGCTCCTGGGCTGCTGCTGAGGAGATTATTATTAGCTCGCTGTGCTGTTTGGGGTAAACTGCAGGCAGCTGCCACTCAGAGGCGAGTGCTGGCTGGCTGGCTGGCTGGCTGCTTCTACTCCTATGCAATGGTGACCACATGCTTCCTGTAGAGGCCAGGAGGTCCCACGCCCCAGCCCCTACCCCTCGCCCTCTTTTACACACACACACTGGGCATCAGTTAACACATGCCACCAAAGAGGAAAAGTGCTTACTTCACACCAAAACCATGCTTTCACACATCTCCATTGAAAAGGAGAAGTAGCCACTAGAAATACATCCTACCCCCCCCCACAAACCCCGACACAATCCAAATGTTTAAATGGGCATAGCACACACCCAGTATCTATAATTACATTGCATACATGTCATCACCAACACAAGCAGATTCTCTCTCCTACCATGACATAAATCTGCGACATGCTCACTGCCCACATAGTGCTGGCCATGAGGAGCGGCTGGCAGTCGTAGTACTAGGCGCCGTGTTGGACCTGCCCACTCCATAGTGCAGCGAGAGGTCAGACCTCCACTCCTGCCATCTCGGCCGTATCTGCCAATCTACTCATAGGGAGCATCAGAAGGCACATCTTTCCACAGGTAGTCATTTGGCTTTGCAGGGGGTCCAAACACTCGGACAAATGTCTACTATCGCGAGTGCAGCTCAGTGGGAGCTTTGGCCAAAAGCGCTATATTTAGTGGGGCACCCCAGTGTGCTGAATTTCAAAGCATTCACAAAGGTCCACTAAAAGCAGGAGAGTGGCCAGACAAGTAACAGCCGTTTAAGGATTGATTTTCCTTCCACCTTTACAAGATCCAGTACCTTCAAATGGACATATTCCATTTACTAAGTGGCCTTCAGGTTTAAAGGGAGAGAAAGCAGAAACGGAGCGCAACCTGTAGCGCCCAGTGAAGGGGCCTCTTTTTCCGTACCTGTAGTGCCACTTGCTGGATGTGTCTGAAGAGTTCGACGTCTTTCTCCGTCAGGTTCTCATGGCCCGGCAGTTTATCCTCCTCATCACGCCAGTCTTCGCCATCCTGATTGTCTGAGAGATGGAAAAACAATTGGGACAAACAGTCAGGTTTTCACCTTAGACCACAACAACTTTATCTTTATTTAATATAGGCTGACACTTTTATACAAAGCGACTTAAACATCATTTAATTGCTTGGCCAGTCTCCCTGGAGCAAGTCAGGGTTAAGTGCCTCTCTCAAGGGCACAATGGCGGCCGTCGTGAATGAAACGCATGACTTTTCTGGTTACTGCTTACTAGCCCACTTCACCACCACCCTTACTAGCCCACAGCACCACCACCCCCCTCAATTTACTGTGCAGTCCAAGGTCAAACTCTCAAGTGTCATTAACGTACTGTACATACATACACATCATCCACATATATCTGACGTCTTACTCACATACAAAAGACAGTATTTAAAAAAATAAAAGTATATAATCTGTAATTGCACACACCAGAGGTCTCACCTCCCGAGCGGTCATCCTGCTCGCCTTTGCGGCTGTTCTTCTTGCGGATGCGGCACTGCGAGTAGTCCACCGTCTCGGAGCGTGCTTTGCGCCCGTCCGGCGAGGGCGTGAAGAACTTGCTGAGCGCGTCTATCAGGCCTTTGGTCTTCTTGTTGAAGTACAGGCCACTGCTAGTCGACGAGTCGTCGTCGTGGCGCATGGGGAAGAGCAGCTGGTCGTCTCCCGGGTAGCCCTCGCACGAGGAGCTGGACGAAGAGTGCGGCGATGACGAGCCCTGCGAGCGACGGTCAGCCGCCGAGGGCCGCCCCCGCCGACGGCCTCGACCACCTCCGTTGCCCCCACGAAACTTCTTAAAAGGCCGTTTGGACCTAGACATACATGCACACAATTTAAGAAAGGTGAGGCGTGCTGGACTTTGACTCATACTGAATCAGTTGTGGAGGGTAGAATAAATCCTAATTTGGAGAAAGACCAATCGGGCATTATCATTCAACAATCCAAGTCTCAAATCAAGAAACCTCATAAATTATGAATAAGTATAAAGCTTATGAATACTAATGGTGGATACTTATATCCAAACAACTCATCACTTGGGAATTGAGATAAGCAGTCTATGTGGAAATCAGACACAGACACAAAGACAAAAATGGCTCACGGCTTTCAACAAGCCACAGTATTATAGACAAGTTTATGGGCTTTAATCCATTACACATCTATATGGTTTCTCAAAGTAGAGCAAAGACCCGGGTTTAACGTCTGTGTGCTAAAAAGGAGGCTGTGAAGCGAGTAAGTCATCAGTTACGCCCTTGTGAGTGAGTTGCATTCCACAGGATGGCAGCTGTCCTACCTGTTCTTGGGCCGACCCAGCGGGGCGTTGTAGCGTCGCTTGATTTGTGCTGCTTTCTCGTGCAAGAGCCGTCTTCCCTTTTCCCTCGGCCGGCAGATCTGACAGATCCACATGCCTGGCGAGCCAAAGGCATCAGGGTCAGCTATTGCACACCACAATAACACACCCAAAGAGGCATTTTACAAGGCGCCATTTCTATTGCTGTGAGTAGGGGTTGGGGGGGCAGGTGTGTGGGTTGAGGTAGGGAGGCACACGTACCTTTTGGCATCCGCAACAGTGGGGGGTCACAGCACTCCATGTGGAAACCCCGGTCACAAGAATCACAAAACAACATATTCTCCTGTACAGAGAGAGAGAGAGAGAGAGAGAGAGAGAGAGAGAGGGAGAGAGGGAGAGATAGAGGGAGGGAAAGAGAGGGAACCTGTCAAGATTTTTTCCCCCCAACATTTTGATCAGTTGCACATTCTCTCGGCCGCTGCACACCAGGCTTGAGGCTGAGGGGGGGGCTGGGTGATTGACAGCTCAGGAGAAGGAGGAAATGACCATGGCGCTGCTGTCCAAGCCTGACACGCATCAGGAGTCCGTCAAGAGGCCAGCTCAGACCCAGCAACCCACAAATGCAGCCATTTGCCAAGAGCCTTCTACATACGCTACAACAAAAAACAACCTGGTCTGTGTGTGTGTGTGTGTGTGTGTGTGTGTGTACGTGTGTATGTATATATGTGTGTGTGTACATGCGCACGCTCACCCTTACCGCATTCTTGCCCTGGTCCTGGCAGCTGCTGCAGGTCTTGCACTCGATGCACTGCCACCATAGAGCCTTGACCCGCTCCGTCAGCTCAGGGGAGAACTTCAGACAGGACGGGTGGCCTGGTGAGCAGAGATACAAAACCATTAGAAAGGGCCAGCAGAGCAGTGTGTGTGTGTGTGTGTGTGTGTGTGTGTGTGTGTGTGTGTGTGTGTGTGTGTGTACAATAGTAGAGTTCGGGAGACTGGAAGGGTGGTGTTAGCTGATGCTCACCGCTGTTGCCACAGTCTGCACAGGAGATGAGCTCCTCCGGCTTCTTGTCGCGGTTCTGCTCCTTGGTCCCCAGGCAGAAGCTGCAGATGGGAATCGGCTCGGCCACAGGCTAAGGGATGGATCGAGCAAGTGAGTGAGAGACAGAAAGAGAGGGAGAGAGAGAGAGAAAAAAAACAGATGGGGAAAAAGAGGGGGATATGGGAGAAAGAGAGCGAGAGTGATACAGTCAGTCACTTATCCCTGAAACATTGTGGCATTGTGTGGCAGTGAGCGCACTAGTCATCGTGGGGGTCCATATAGTTGCACTACTGTCTATCTGCCAGTTTTATTCACACTTCATTCGGCACATTATATGGCATCCGAGCACCGTGTAATGTGCATGCTATAGCAAGGCTCCATCACCATGTATGGCTATTCACACAATCACCAGACGCAGGAGCATGATTCCTTTTAACGGCACTGATATCAACACATGCAAGAGGCTCTACTACAACCATCTGCATACCAGATCTTGCCTTTCAAATCTTCTTGAGTGCGTGTGTGTTTGTGTGTGTGTTCATGTGTGTGTGTGTGTGTGTGTTTTCCTGTGTAAGCGGGGGTGGGTGTCTAGCTGGACGAATTGTTTTTCATCCAGCGCTGCTTGGCCGGAGAGGAGAAATGATTTCTCTGTGGAGGAATCGCAGAGGGCTCGTCTTTAAAAGGAGCCACAGAGACCTGTTTTGATGCTTATTCTGTAGCCTGCCATCTGACATACAGCTCCTGGATGCCATTAATCTTTCAACACGTACGAGGGAGCAAGAGAGAGGCAAAGAGGGAGAGAGAAGTAGGGAGGAAGGGAGAGACAGACACAGAGAGAGAGAGAGAGAGAGAGAGAGAGAGAGAGAGAGAGAGAGAGAGAGAGAGAGAGAGAGAGAGAGAGGAGAGCAAGCATGCACCACCCAAGATGAGCTTCTTTCTCCCTCTTGCTCACACATGCACGCACACACGCGCGCACACACACACACACACATATTCACAGGAGAACACACATGAGATCACCACAAACACATGCGGAAGAGGGAGCAAAGCAAAAGGAGAAGCCTTAACTCCAGCCAGTTGTCCAGAGAGCCTTAAGCGCCCGACTGTCCACATTCGACAAAACTAACGTGGGAGACACAGAGGAGTAAACTTAAAGTTGACCGCTATTTAGTGGATGCCTTTATCCAAAGTGACACAGGGTTCGGGAATCAAACCCGGGCCAAACGATTGTCGAGGGGGTGATGTTACCGCGGCTCCACCACCTCCGTTAGCAACAGAGCAGAGTGTGATGAAAGGAGAGGACAGAATACGGGGGGGGGGGGGGGGGGGGGGATACAAAGACAAGAGGCAGAGAGCAGGAGGAAGAAAGAGAGGAATGAGAAAAGAACCTGACAGAGGGAGAGAGATGGTCTGCTTAAGCATGGGGCCAGCACAGGTGGTGGAGGTGGGTGGGTGGGTAGGTAGGTGGTGGTGATGGAGGTGGTCTGAGAAAGCAAGCAGCCAAGACAGTGAGTAAGTGCAAGAGCAAGAGTGGGAGAGAGAGAGAGAGAGAGAGAGAGAGAGAGAGAGAGAGAGAGAGAGAGAGAGAGAGAGAGAGAGAGAGAGAGAGAGAGAGAGAAGGTCCGGGCAGAGAAGAGACAGGAGAGAGAAGGTGATTTATTGGGTTCATTTCCCTCTGACTCAGGCTCTCAGCTCAACGCAGGGCCACTGCTCGCCCCAAGGAATCACGGGGGGAAAGAGAGAGAGTAAGAGAGGAAAAATGAAATACGTCTGCACAAAAGATCAGCGCAGATGCTTCAAACACCTCAACTAGTTACCAATAGCTAGCCTAATCAGGTGTTGGGTCATCAGGCAAACTCCCAATCCCTTTTCCACTCACAAAGTCACATCCGTTCCTCTCTTCATTTTATGCTCTCTTTTTGAACTCCCTTTTCAAAGGGAGAGGGAAAAAAAAAAATCCTCCACTGCCACACCATCCTGGCTTCAAAAAAGCGACTCACTTCTGTGCAGACATAAACGTCCCTTGGGGCAATTATGGTTTGAGTGACACTGTGCAGATTGCTGGGCGAAAGAGAGACTGTGGGCTTGCAGAAGGGCGGAAGAAAAACAGATACCAAACACACACACAGAGACACACACAACCACCCTCACACACACAAACATTTGCCATTTTCTAAACTTTACTACACTGAAATCTCACTGGCGCTTTTTTATCTTTTGACTTGACTGCCGGTTTGCCGTCTGTTCTTGTAAATACAGATTTGTTTTGTATAATAAGCACCTTCTCTTCTGGCAAGCGGCTCAGAGCTGGATAATTTCCCGAAGGAGCTCAGATCTGGATACACAACCACTCTACTCCCACTACTGCCGCCTGGTTGGGTGTGACCACAGCATCCTAGTAACTGTGTCCAGAA
Organism: Alosa sapidissima; assembly: GCF_018492685.1. Classification (NCBI taxonomy): domain Eukaryota; kingdom Metazoa; phylum Chordata; class Actinopteri; order Clupeiformes; family Clupeidae; genus Alosa; species Alosa sapidissima. The sequence goes on from NC_055964.1 coordinate 16,315,463, forward strand.
CTGGTAGCAGCGTAAACTGTGGAGTGGCGCCACTGAAACCCTAATCCAGCTGGTTCAACCAGGCACTTAGACCTGTAGATGTGTTATAGCGAGTGATACTCTGGGCACTTATACGAGCTGCCACCAGGCTTGATCTCTCTGGTCGAACCGCTGGAGCACGCTGGAGAGCTCCATTAACTTGCTCAACTCGTACCAGGGCCTCCTCTTACAGAGACAGGCCATAGGGTTAACAGACTCAACGGAGAAGATGCTCAGCATGCGCACACACACACACACACACACTCTTATGACAGGTCAACCCTAGAAGCAGGAAGTGGACAAATGCATCCGCTAAAGAGGTCTATAAGCTCTTCCATATAGGCTACCTGAGAATCGCAAGATCACTATTTATCTTCTTGTGATCCTCAACACAAAGTATGACCAGCTCAGTGGTAGCAAAGATTCAAGGGGAGGGAGGGGGGGGGCAGGGAGAGGGAAGTGCCTAGAGGAGAGAGGGTGTGCTAATTATGGCCCTGGATAAAAAGAAAATGGGAGAGGCAGAGCCAAGGAGGAAAAGAGAAAACAGTGCGTGAGAGAAAGACACTCGCCCTCTCTCTGTCCTTGTCTTCCCTATAGTCAAGGTTCTCATTAACATGTGAAGCCAGTCTCCCTCATCCTCTGACTAAACACAGACAGACAGACAGACACACACCTTCAAACTTTGGCTCAGGTTTGTCCCCTTAACCACCAGCCTACTGATTATGGAACTAAGGATACTGACTTTTCACACACACACACACACCCAGCCTACATCAAAAAATGGACAAAAAGCCTTTGCAAAAATTGTGCACTAGTCCTACAAAAGCTCTGACCACATGGGTTTCCCTAAAGACCCACAGACAAGCTACACAGTGTTCATGTATGTGGGTAGAACCGACAAGCCCTAGAACTCTCGGATGAAGTGACCTCAAATTCCCCTCCATTTCCCCTTGACATCGCACTGATGTTGATTGCTCCCACCTGTACAGAGAGCAAATGGAATGTTGCAATGTTATCTTAGAGAAATGCTAAGCTGTTCTTACATCTGAGGCCGACAAACGGTATCTCCATTCATTCACTCATTCATCTGTTGGCACTTCACGGTGTCCACTTGTGCCCACACCACACGGACACAAGGAGGATAATCTCTATTGATAAACCCGGCTCAAGCCGTCTGATTATGGATTTACCGCAATCTGCTCAATCCATGATACCCCAACCACAAGACATTAGGCAAGAAGGGGGCATACTACCCAACCATAAATACACACAAGATGGATTTATGCAGGGACGATGCTTGATGTACGTGTGTGTGTGTGTAGGGTGTCCTGACTGCTGCACTATGGTAACCACTAGAACCACTTAAATGTCCGCCAGCTGGCTTGGGGTCATAGCCATTCTCTATGTTTTGGTTGTCGTCCATTCAGTTTCCATGGTGGACCACAGGATCGAGGAGTGCTCAAACTCTCTGCTGCTCTTGTGAGAGACAGCCCACTCCAATCCCCAGGGTCTTATCAGCACACACACGTGTTATGGAAACATGAGGAGGAGAAATATTTAGTTATGCTTTATTTATGCTTTATTTAGCATTTAGCTGATCAAGGCAAATTTAAACACTACCAAAACCAGTCACGGTGGCCATGGCTTCCTTCCAAAAGCACACATGGCAGCTGACTGCCGTCTTGTCTGATATATTGACATGGCCATGAGAGATGAGTGTTTATTGACCTCTGTGAGTGTGTCTATGTGTGTGATGGCTTGGGGAGGGGGGACCTGAAGGAGGGAATCGCTCATTCCTTTATGTGTGTGTGTGTGTGTGTGTGTGTGTATGACACAAAGTGCTACTGCTTCACAGGCATCAGCCAGATTGTCTGTGTGTGTGTGCATGTTTGTGTGCGTGTGTGTGTGCGTGTGTGTGTGTGTGTGTGCGTGTGCGTGTGTGTCTAGGTCCTGAAAATTACATGAGAGGCAGGTAATCAATGCTCAGTGGTCTTCTGCATGCTGGTCGGCTTCCTTCCGCTGTTCTCTTCACCTTGAGCCAAAACAATGGCCGAACCAATAAACAAACCACTTCAGCACTTCAGCCATCACATCAGCTTTTAAAAAGGCACAGCAGACCGCGGGCAATATCTACAGCTCAAAGCTGCTGGTGGCCTGGTGGTCTCAGTGTCTGCGACAGAGGAGAAAGAGGATGGTGGCGTCACTCTTTACATGACACACGTTCTCGAGTGCCGGTGCCCGAAGCACCAAGGGGGTCAACTGGAGGTTGGGGCGACTGTGGCTTTCACACGTCCTCACGGTGACCGGGCCTGGGTGGCGGCGGCTGTGTTTGGGGGGTGGACACACACACACAGGTTCAACACTGCTGCGTAAGTGCATCTAACACACACACACACACACACACACACACACACTCGCTCATACACACACACACACAACCCATCCCACCTAATGGCTTTTCAGATTCACACGGCCATCATCAGTGCTTGCTATAGCTCTCAAAAAAATGAGCGTTTGCTATCTATATACCCATGACCCCGATTTGACTCCCACCCCCCCCTCATGGCCTGGCAATGACCCCCTATTAGCGGGCGGAATGAGTGAGCGAGTCTGGCCACGGCTGTTTGAATAGAGCGGTGTGTGACACAGTCATTCTGGTGTAGAGTACACAAATCCAACCCCCTCCTGCACCTCTTCCACCCCCTGCAATGGGGTCAGCGCTAGTGCTTAGCCATTTGTTTTGCTTTTTTTTTCCTCTGCCCCATCTCTCTCCCTCTCCATCTTGCTTTCTCTCTCCTTCTCGCTCTCTCCCTCGCCCTCTTACTAAATCACAACCCAGAGAGTGCTAATACTAGCCAGTAATGAGCTCTCCCTCTCGTCTCCCCTCTCCTCTCCTCTCCCGTGTCCAAACATGGCACTCATGGCAGGCTGTCGTCGAGAAGCCATGAGTAAACAAAGGTAACTACATCAATGCACTGGGCCTTTCAAAAAAAAAAAAAAAAAGTGGCGAGCCACCTAGTCATTGAGTACTCTGTTATTGGGCACGCGCCACAGATTAGATCTTGAATGCTGTTGTGCTGTTACCCTCCAACCCCCAACACCTCTTCCTGCGGCTTAACCAAGTGCCCCATTTAGGTGCGAGAGACGGCTTACACCCACGTCTTATCAGAACTCTATTTGAATTGGCGAGGTGGGGTGAAACACATTCATCGCCTGCCAAGTACTCGATCGGTTCCAAAAGCTTATATCCTATATATCCTAGCTAGTACCTACAGTAAATATGCTCAACTACACACTCAGCGCCATTATACTCATACTGTCCCTTGATGTTTTCACAAATGCAATGGTGTCAGTCAGTGTCTGTGGCACATTCCGTCTCCCTCTTGCAGGATCTGAGAGAGTCGTAGAGGTAGCGGTGCTTCCAGGCAGAAGAGAGATAGAAAGGATTGAAGAGAGCACTACGGTTCATCCCCTATCTGTCACAAAGCTTTTGGGTATGAAAAACCATGACTGACATCTTAAACCTACAGTGAGTGACCATGCAAAACCATAGGCAAAGCAGCTAAGCTACATGCCTATGTGGGTTTAAGAGGCGGGAAATGCATCAACTGACACCAGTGGGTCATAGCAAGTTTACAACAGTTCTCGCATGGCATGTAACAGTGTTTGCCAAGTATCTCTTACTACAGTGGCCAAGCCTTTTGACTAGCTGTCAGACATGGCTGGCATGTGCATGTGTGTACAATATAACTGATACAGATCAAAAGGTGCAATTAATGTTCACCAAGTATCTCTTACTTCAGTGGCCAAGCCTTTTGACTAGCTGTCAGACATGGCTGGCATGTGCATGCGTGTACAATATAACTGATACAGATCAAAAGGTGCAATTAATGTTCACCTCTTCTGTGCACATTTTATTGGTGTGTCTGTGTGAGTACTGTGTGTGTGCACCATGGAGGGAGATGGGTGTGTAAGTGTGTTTGCACTGTGTGGATGCCTCGCTGGGATTTCTCACATTAAGTATGCACTCTGAGTATGCATACAGGTGGATGTGTGCCTATCCTGTGAAAGTGTGTCCTTCTCCTGCGTGTACGTGTGTGTGTGTGGTGAGCATGCATGAGTGTGCTGTAAGCGTGCATGGGTGTGTGTGAGTGTTTGCACTGTGCACGCATGTGGGTGTGTGCTGTGCCTCTGGGGAGTGGACACAGGCCTGGCTGGCTGTTGTCTATCGAGTTACAGCAGTGGGTGTGTTCCCTGGCTCCTGTCGCCTGTGTGTCTGCCTCTTGTTTCATGCTGAGCAGCCAGCTGAGAGAGGGAAAAAGAGAGAGGGAAAGAGAGACCGAGAGAGAGAGGGACACACAAAGCATGTGTCTGCCTAGCTTCTTCCTCTGCCACTAGCAGCAGCGACGCTGCCGCCGCCTCTTCTGTTTTCCCGGCCTGCCTCTCTCCCTCTCCTCTCCTTCCCTTTCCCTCTCCCTCTCTCTCTCCCTCTCTCTCCCTCTCTCTCCCTCCCGCTCTTTTCCACTTGTTCCTACTCTCCTCCCTCACAGTGCTCCCTCCTTCTTACCCTCCCTCTCTGCTTTACGCTGGCGCTCCCTCTCTCTGGTTGCTTCCCTCTCTCTTTCCCTCCCTCCCTCTTTCGCTCGTCTCCTGACAACTCCTGACAGGGAGCAGCCCTGCAGCTGGTCGCCAGCCTCGGCAGGATGCAGAACCCACGATACCCCTCCCCTCCACAACCTCATTCCCTCTTCCCTGACCTTCCTTCTCTTCTCCTCCCCTTCTCTTCAACCTCTCCCAGTGCACTTCTCCTTTCCTCTCCACTGGTTCTGTTCACTCTTCTTCTCTCTGATCCTTTCATCTCTTCTCCATGGCTCTCTCTCTCGGCTAGAGATCAGCTCTGGTAGTTGTGCACAGCTCCTGATTGAGATGGTAGAGCAGACACCTTTCCACCACTCAGCAGCCTGCATCCATCTCCATCCTCTCCAGATGCCGGGCTGGAAAGCCTTGATATGTTCTCGCTATTGCTACCTGCCTGATCTTCTCTCAAACAGCTGCAGCAGCGGTGGCGGATGGACGGCCAATGGCTGCTCTTCACCCAACCCATTGGGAGGGAGCTACTGCATCCTGGGAGATTAACTCTTGCTGCGGCCTCCGCCTACTGCGTGTGTAAATTTGACCTTGTCCCGCCAGCGTGTAATCTTCACACAATCCTTTCACATCCAGGTTGACGTCTGCACCGCGGCACAGCAGGATTAGAAGGCACGACAGACACGCTCACCAAGGGGTGACTGCGGTAACCAAACTTCAAAACAAATCAGGGATTTAAAGCCATGCCTGTTTGAAATATTTACTGTCCCAGTGAGGACAGTTATGCATAGGCTAGCCTATGCAGGGTGTGTGCCAGGAGTCCATCATAGAGAAAACATTTTGGATTTACAGCCATGTATGCACTTTCAATCCCATTCAAAAAATGCACAGCTACAGCAACCCTATACTACAAACTACTAAAGACATCGCTTTAAGCCAATCTTCTGGCCATACAAGCATCAGCAAATCACGAGACAAGATCATTTCAGCGGCAAAGCCACAAGGCAAGAACCAGTTCCTCTTGTAGGCTTTTGACACGAAACAGTTGTCAGTAAACATGGAAGTATCCATGCTGCCCCACCAACAGCAGTCGCATTCAAAACATCAACTTCATTCCCCACCATGTGCTTTGGGCTGAAGAATCAGTAATCACTCTAGATGGAGTCTTTAGTGTTACCACTTTAAATAATTTGGGGCTATTTTATATCATTAAATCTTCATGTCTTGGGGTGAGGGTCATCATACTAACTATGTGCGCAATAACCACACAAACAACTACTAACTAAACAAACAAGAGGCTCTGACTCAGACGTTGCACACGATCAAGTCCAGACGTGCAAATGCTGCCACCTGCGCCAAATAGCAGGACTAACTGCTGGTCTGCTGGCAAGCACTCTGGTCTGAAGTGCAAACACGATAGTTAGGAATCAAAAGGTATGATGAGTAGAGCTGCAGTGAAACAGAAACTAAGCAAGTGAGATGAGTGTCTAACCTTCTGCTTCCCAATAGGTTAACAACCCTACCTTAGCCATAAAGTAGCAAAAACAGGGCGTGTTTACATTGGGTTACTTCCTTATTTCACCAAGTTGGAGTGGTAAATACCACACAAGCTGGTAAACAGAAAGTGGAAAGCCCACTTATGCCAGTCAGAGTGCAGGAACCAGCTGCAGCGTTTGGTCCCAAAGTAAATCGGGCAGAAGCTAAACTGACCAAGTTTTGGAGCCGTTTCTATTTTCGCACACACCCGGGAAGTGTACTAAATGTGTGAACATAACAGCACAGATAAACATTTTAATCAGAACAGGTGGTATATGGTTCTTGATCCTGTAACGTTGGAGACATCCACAACTAATTAATATCTTCTAAATAATTACCTTAGGGGAGGATAACGCTCAAATGCACCTTGTTATTTGAATGAATGTTCTGTTTGCATTGTGTTTGTCTGACTTGTATGATATGTCTGTGCAGTAATCAAATAAAGGTATGCATTGCAAAAGTGCATTATAGCCTACAACTAAATAGACATGAGCAGCATAAGTGCATAGATATCAGCATTAGGTTGTCAGCTTGACAATATTATTACTCACGAGGTGCATCTCCCAAAAGCGTTGTTTTGCAACAACAATGGTAAGGTAGAGTGCATAACATTTAACTGCAGTCATTACACAAAACTTATTTCAAGAAATAAACTCCTGGGCTCAAGATCTGTCTACCTCGTGGACTCCCAATCTATTTCCATATAAAATCAAAACAAACATTAGAGATGGCCGTTTCCTGGGGCTCTTACCTTATCCTTCTCGTGTGGGAGCAGGCGGACGGGCGGCAGTGTGTCGAGCGAGACGCAACCCGTGCCGTCGTTCTGGTGCGATGACGAGCTGCGGCTGGCGAGCCGGAAGAGCGGGCCCTGCTTGAGCACGCGTCCGTGCGCCACGGCCCGCTTGAGTGCCACCCGCAGCTGCTGGTGGAAGAGCCCTGGCGCCAGGGCGCTGCTGCCCGACAGGTAGGCCGCCACGTCGGCCTGGCACTTGAGGAAGCGCTCGATGCTCTTGATCGTGGAGCCACCGGGCTCGTGCAGGCCGTCCAGTGCGCGCTTGATCAGTTTATTCCAGTCCAGCCCGGGCTTCTTGTGGGACCCAGAGCTGCTGCTGCTGCCGCCGCCGCCGCCGCCGCCTCCTCCTCCTCCTCCTCCTCCTCCTCCTCCACCACCACCACCACCTCCTCCTCCTCCACCCCCTGATCCTCCACCGCCCCGGGGCTTGGGCAGGGCCAGTCGGCCCGGGTTGTCTGGGTCCTTGTAAGAGTTGAGCCCCTTGTTGGACACCTTGAGGATGGAGCCGTCCTTGACGCTGAGCTCCAGCTGCTCCAGGACCGTCTTGCGGTCGAGGCCATGCGACATGGACACGGCATTGCAGATGCGCTCCTCGGACGGCCGCTGCTTCTGCTTCTTCACCTTCTTGATGGCCTCAAGGATCCAGGAGGTGTACAGTGGGTTGGCCAGCTTCACCATGGCTGCGGTCGTCTGCGGGCCTGCCTGTGGCTGGACCCCCAACCCACACGGCTGCACAGGTATAGAGAGCTGGGCCTGGGCCCCCTCGCACCTCAAGCCTCCCCACTCCCCGGCAAGAAGGCTATCCTTTATCCCGCGGCCGAACAGAGAATTCTTCAGAGTCTGTGCACAAGCAGGCAGACAGGGAGCAGCTCACCATAGCATAGGCTACCCTGCACCGACCCCCCCACCCCCGAAAAACAAAGCCCCCCGTCCCGACCTGGCCCTCTCCCTTCTCCCGGTGATGGCGGGTGGGCAGAGCTCAGGGCGGATGTGGAGGCAGCTGGCAGAGCAGGTCAGTGAGCCGTTCCCTCCCGCCAAGCTCAATCACACCCAGAGCAGTAGAGACACACCCACACCAGTCCCCGGGGCACACTTGAGGCTTACGTTGCCTCCTTATCACTGAGGTTGCCCCTCAGCGGGGTCCGTCTGCCGGACCATCGTGCTCGAAAAAGACCAACAGTGGTGTCAGGAACGGGTCAGACGCCTTCTCTTCAGCAACTAAACCTTGATAGCCAAAGATGTAGATGTCGGTGGCCAGTAACTCTGCAGTATTCCTTCCTGCTGCCACCTCCCCCTTTTGATTGCCCCAATTCTGGTCCTTTTCCTTCCTGGTTGTGTCGTGGCAGGATCAAAGCAGTAGATCTCATCTGTGGGAGCAGCACTGACTGACTGTCGTCATACCAATCACACCTCAGCAGCCAATGTAACCTGCAGGTCAAAAAAGCATATGAGAAACCAGAGGTCAGAGGTGAAGAGGAGACTAGTTAAGATACTTTACTGGTTTCTTTTGCCTCTGAGGCTCTACTGACTGGTAAGGACATGTTCTGAAACTCACAAATGAATATGAACCTGCCTGTAAAACTAAATAACCACCACATGAAACATGGAGTACCTGTATCACAATTACAGATGCTCATGAAAAAAAAAAACAAGTATACGCTTGGAGAGTTACACTGATGCTTTGCAAGGATGCACGAAAGCTTTGCTGTTAAGGCACACATGTAATTATGGGATAACCCCTCCCTTCAAGATCTTGTGGTTGTGCATCCCACACCAAACATACTGCTGAAGGGCCAAGGAGCAGCAGTGGCTAAGCAATTCCGCCATACAAAGCCCCAGCTACTACACAAAACACTCCAACTTTGTGACCTTGAGTAAACAAAAAGCACTTATTGGACTTTCACAGACATTACTCAGATATAATGTTAATCTCAATGGGCTTACCTACACCTGTAAGTTCACTACACCCAAGGTAACGTTACAATAACTAGGTCAAAAGGAAGTGTTATTTTCTTGACAGAAATCACGTCTTATACCATACATGGCAGATATTACTCTAGATATGAGCATCATGCACGTGAGATGTAAAATATCTTGCTGTCCGTTAAAATCGTTTCAAACTCTTAACAACTTTGTATTATGAAAGCAGAGACTTTTTTTGGTGACAGTAACGTTAGCCCAATTAAAAGTTGAACAGTTCAGCTTGTGTATTGTCAGTTTAGCCCACCTTAAACTAAAGACATAACATTAACATACTGCATAGTAGCTAAGTTTGAGTGGCTAACTAGCTAACGTTAGTGTTTATAAACTGCAAAGCTCAAAGACAGGGCCACCATAAAGGATTTAACAAACACTTATTTACATACTACGACTGCCACTCAGAGCGACTCTGTTTACATTGATCGTGTTAGCTTGTAGCAAACTAAACTTACGACAGATCTTCCCGCGAATTGATGTTGTTATTAGCGCCAGAATGGTCCAAAATAGCAACAACGTGTGATCTTGGACTGGGTAAATAGCCCACAGATACGATCAACAATGACGTGATTCCTCGAACGGCCGCGGTTTCAAACAATAACAGCAACAAGCACCTGGAGTTTTACATTTCTAATGGCTGGAGTGAAACCCTGCTGAGAAACCGCGGCCTACAAAGACACAATGCAAGTTAGCGTACTAGTCGCCACCATGGCTAGCTAGTCAGGGCGAAAAATAAAGATTCCTGGTGGAGCGTTGCTACTTAGCGCTACATTTGACATGGCCGCACGGCCTGCTTTAGCCTCGGCCAAGAGTGAAAATCCTCCCCCCGCAAGATGCGTCCTTACACAAGGCACTCAGCTCCCCCTTTCCCCACTTCCTTCCTCACTATCACCCACCCTCCCACGTAGTGCCTGCGGTGCGGCGAAGACAAGGCCGTTGAAGAGAGGTAGGCCTCGGCTCACTCCCCCCCTCCTACCAACCCCCTCGCCCCCCTCCCCTCGCGGTCTTCATCTCTCCGTACCCCTTTCCCTCTACCTCTCGCGGTTCCCAGAAAGGCAGGACGGGTCCAGTTCGCCTTTCAAAGAAAAAAGACCAAGAACCTTCGCATATCCACACCTGATTAGCTGCTACTCACCGGAATTTCTTGTCGAGTTGCCGGGCAGAATGCGCCAGAAATCATTCGAAACATAGACAACAACAAGCCCAAAAATGCAGCCAGAGACCAATGGCTCCGGAGCTGACGCCATCTTTGAGTGAAACAGGAGCTTGGCTGGTGGGGGAGGGGGGACACAGCAAGAGCAAGGGACCGTCTGCATCTTGCAAACTCGAGTCTGGGAGAACGGGAAGAGGGTTGCTACGGAGGGAGACAGGGAACGTCTCTGTTGTAGATGTGAAGGGTGAATATCTGTTGTTCATGTGAAATGGAAGAAAGGGACAGATGGTGAAGAGGAGAAAAGGGTAGGTGCGATCGTGTGTGAGCTCACATCAAATTTAAGGGACCGTCTGGATTTTTATTTTTCGTTTTTGTCACTGCTGGATCGTGGGCACAAGACAAAATCAAAGCAACTGAGTGTGGTTTTAATGTTGGATGGTATTTAACAACTGGAGGGAAATACCACCCCACCCTCTTTCGCCGCTTGCTTGATTCTGCGTTGAAATGTAGTTGTCCTCCTGGTTTACAGTTCCTGCCGCTGAGAAAGAGCCAATGGTCCATCCCCATTTTCTAGTGAAGAAAAACATTGCACAGTTGCTAGAGGAAGTGTTCATAGCAAAGCGTATGTTTATGTTTGGCGCCGATAGGCTACAGCCAGCCAAAACGAGGTGTGTTTCCTACATAAACATTATGGCCCGTACAAACGTAGATTGTAAAAAGACAGAAACACGGGCTTGTGCAGACATAGTTGGATGACAGGTGATTCACCTTTCCCGCCAGTATTCTTCATTTCGGATAGGCTATAAAGCTGTTTTCAACTAACCATCTGTCTGAAAAACAGGCTAGGCCTACTTTAGGAATCATTAAGTTCACTCTTCCACGAGTTGCCGCTTATAAAATAATGAAGATTAGCCAATTAGGCTACAGGGTAGCCTAAACAATTTGTGTAGCCTAAGGTCGTCTAATTGCATTATGATCGGAATGAATGATATCCTATTGTTCCAACAGTCTTTAGATTGTAATTTGGTAGCCTGTTTCAAAGACATTGTAAAGGTTATTCTGATAGCCTAATAATAATTATATTAATAATCCGATAGCCTAATAATAATTAGACTATAGCCTAAATGAGCCTTTTACAAAATGAAAATAAATTCATTTTATTCAATTTCTACAAGAGCAATTTTGCAATAGCCTACTCATAGACCCAGGCTAATACATTAAATCATTTTTCTTTTCAGAAAAACTGGTGGGCTTACAAAATGTGCATGTACTCTAACCTGAGGTTCAGCGTCATTATGTCAGATATTCAGACTTAATTGGATGCTAAGGTAGGCCTATAACCAAGTGTTTCTATGTATGTAACATTGGGATTCTTTTAATGAAATAATAATTGCATCCATTTGTGTTTAGCATGTGTGACAAGTTCCACAATGTCTGATCTGATGTAAGGTGAATTACACAGTAATGACACAATCAGGCCTATTGGTTATAGGCCTTATAGGTCTAGTGTCGGTTGTGCATTAATGACCATGTTTTAATGACCTAGTGTCTGTGTTTTAATGATCTTCTTTTGTTTAGGTACACTAATCTGCTAATAAAAGAAACCAGGTTCTAAAAACAAACCTGACTGATGCAATTACCTCCTCTGTCACCACCAAATGAGAAATCTGTCTAAGAAGTTGCCAGTTTCGAACAGAGAAGCATGTTTCTTACATGTCTGCTATGAACAACAAGGGTCAACCATCTAATGTTGTTTCTCACACATAGAGTCTCCTACCCCAAAGCCTACAATTATCTTGTGTCATTCCTACCTATTTCTCTTTGATAAATTAAATTGAAAATTGGATAAAAAATAGTGTGATACACATTTTTTTAACTATTTGTCAGATTTTGTTATGTGAAAAGAAATTAATACCATTCTGTATTTTGCATTTTCTAACATTTTGACCCTGTCAAGAGCTTCATTCAGTCGATAAGCCGATTGTAGAAAGACACACATGTTGATTGGCATCACGACTGTGTTGAACTTCATATCTGATGTCATGACTACATTTATGTGGGTAAGAAATGCTGAGGTTGACTTGATGGCTTCTGGACAATACGGGTTTAGATTTTTTGCAACTCCACCCTGGCAACCAAAATGCTGTTGTACACCAAACAAATAATCAAATACAAAAACAAACAAACAAAAAACAACAAAGATGAACAAATCATCTGGGGATTTGTTCCCCAGATCATGGACAAATCATCAGGGCTGAGCTAGGAAGAATATCATATGGCAATCACAGCAGTGCATTTGGATATTGTGTGTTAAGATGTAATCAGAACAAAGGGATCTTTGTTCTGATTACATTTATTCATATCTTTCTGACACATCTGGGAAAAGACATGTAACTTAAGCTAACTTAAAGCAACAACATGCAACAATTTACTACTTTTTGAAGTATGTTTTTAATGATCAATAACTTTTGTTGGCAAGGTTTTTGCATTTTAGGTATACTAATTTAGTTATAATAACTTCTACATTTTTGCATGCAGTCACCCTGATGTTTCCAATGACCTGTCAAACTGTGTTCTCTATTGCAGATGTGAACATTCTGGGAACATGTTTTTTGTGACAACTGGCATAACAGGGGAAAAGCTAATTGATGTAATGGCTTTCCCTGATGACCTCATGATAGCTCCCTGATGGGAATTGGGTAAACTCCCAATTCCCATTTATCTGCTTATCCTTTTATTGGTTGGTTAGTGGATGTTATTTATGGATCAGTTGCTCTTTACATCTAAATGTAAAGAATGTACACAATGCATGCCTTAAGAAATCTTAGAAGGGAAGGCAAAGGTTTCTCAGAATTGTATACAGTTTAATGACATTTCAGCAAACATTCCTTTTTATGTACTTAGTTACACACTGTGATAACAGACATAATAAATCAGTTATATTAACAGTGCACTTTTATGTGATCAGAAGTGATGTACTCATTTCACGGAATGTCTGTTTCCACAAATCAAAATGTGTTTCTTTGGTGAAATTGCAACAAGACACCTGCCCAGTTTCAGATAAAACTGCCCAGATGTTTCATTGACTACTTACGAACATCAAAGAGGCTCTTTGGACTCGTTATTGTTCACCTCAGGGTGTTAACAAGAGTCTGTTGTTAGCCAGGCCACTGACAGGTATTGTGTCCCAAAGACAAAAGAGAGGAAGGTTTGAAATTGTAATCCTTTGACCATGTTGTGCACAACAACCAGGTAAGGTTTCTGTGTGTCTCCTGCATGACGTTACCCAAAGCATCTGTTGTTTTTCTGTCCACATCCATGTGCAGCATGTGAATAGCCTATTGCAGTTATGATGAAATCTACACCACACAGTGATGTTCGCAGTCAATGATACTATTAATATTGTACATAACTTCCCATTGCTGTGACCGCATAAATGCTTGCACACAGTGCAAGAAATACAAGGTCATTGTCAATAGCAAATAAACATCCTGGTGTAATTTGTCAGTACAACACATGTTCAAAATCTTAAATGAAACTATGATTAATAAGTGAAAACATCCTTAAAGTAAATGATGAAAAGGTATTCAAGCATCGCATTTCATAACAGAGAGATGATTGGTTGCTTGCTTTCTGTTTCTATAGAACCGGTCACTATAAGGCATTTTGACATGAATAAATGAATAGTTGTGTCTTCTGTAAGTATGACATCTGTTGTATCACACAGTTGTCATGCACAGCTTTTACGCCTGCATCCACAGCTCCTGTGTATACTCTGCCTTATTAAAGAATTGTGACACCTCATGGTGTCTCTGTGTTTCCAGGCAGAGTACATGCTGACTCGCTAGAATATAATCAGCATAACATCACAATACAACACACATACAATCACAAAGAGAGAGGCACAAAGTATTGCATTTAGACACATTTTAAAAATTGCATTTTTCTAACAATGTTGAGGTTTAGATCATGTTTAGGTATATGATTGTTTGACAGTTTATGCAAACACTGAGTTTGCAAGTTACTTTCTCCCTTAACAGTATGTAAGCAAATGAGAAACAACCCACTACAAGCCAAAATAAAGTCTGAAGATTGATTGAAAGGATTGAGCAATTCTGTGAGAAGTGTATGTCTATTGCACTGTTGGATTGGTGGGGCCTGGAAGTACCCTTGTAACCCCAAGTTGTATCTTTACTAGAGTATGACATGGATATTGATTCTGTGAGGCTAACAGCTAAACGGTTCTTTGGCTTTGTGTCCTGCTGCATCTGGGAGTTTGTCCAAGAACTGAATCCATTTGGAGAAAAAATGTTGTTGCAAATATTTGCTAACATAGTTGACAGCTCAGAGATAGGATCAGTAAAAGGTTCAACAGAAATGACTTCTACTTTTTCATTTTTCATATCACCTGTAGTCAGCTAACAAATCATAGTGATATTGACAAAAACGTCAAACCAAATTGGACTATTTATTTGTGGTTTCAGAGGTTTCATTATAGAACAAATGATATTCCTACTGTAGTCAAAAAGCATTACATTATGTCAGGGTCATGCTAAAAAGTTTGAAATGTTTGCCATGACAGACACATTTGTTTACCTTCTGGTTTTCTTTAGAAATATGTTGATTAGTTGTGGTGATCATGGAGTATTTGAACATATCATATCATGTTTAAACGTGCTAACTTAATTCACCTCAGCCCTAATAATCCCAATGTTTTTGACAGTTTTGTTTTAGTCTTAAAATGCCAACCTCCCACCTGCTCCTTCTATGGACAGTGGACAATCTGATTAGCTTCTAATTCTTTCACCAAAACGACTGTGATCAGCCTGTAGTAATGTTGCCAAGTTTGTTGTTTTAGGGGGCAGGATAGCTGTCGAACCCACAACAGATAGCCAGCACCAGCAGCAGCCAGCCCACAGCTGCTTTTGTCCGTGTGAACCAGCGAGCTTCCTGCTGTGGCTGGCCCATTGCCAAGTCCCAAACCCCAGCCCCTCAGCCCACACCCCTCCCATCCTGAAATGGGCTGAAACACACAACGGAAATTTCCAGGCTTCTCTCCGGCCCAGCGCATGCCCCCACCCAGGCAGACCCCACAACCCTGCTCCCTCCCCTCTCCTCCCCGACTCAGTGGGGATGGGGAGCAGCTGGAGGGTGAAGAAGAGCCTGGTGGAGTCCAACCCAGAACCCATCTGGGCCTGGGTCAGGCCCGACAGCCATCCCTCTCTTCACTCACACACACACACGCATTTGCACACACACACACTCTCACACATATACACACAAACACAGTCACACACACACACACACACACACTTACAGGCACACACACCTGATGTGTTGAAGAATTGTTTGCCATCCAAACCCCACTGGAAGAGAGGACGTCCTTCAGGCACTTGCTTAAAACCTTCTTCAGTGTAGAGCCTTTCTTCTTAGCCCAGGAGTGCTCTCAAATGCACTTGTGTGTCAAACAAGCTTGCCATTCAGAGGGGTAGAAGAGTGAATACTGATTTTAAGAAATGCATTGTCTTGGATTATCATGGACTTGTATTCACTCATAGAGTATTTAGAACTGACAAGTCACCTACAGAAGGCAGAAAGGAAAGTTTAAACAAGGCTGCAGTAATGCCCTATTTAATTTAATAGACAGAAAATAATAAAAATGGTCTCCGCTTATATTATGTAATGAACACTAGATCTTAAAAATTTAATTTGTGCTCAATTTATTGAACAAATTAAGCGTGCAATACTGTACTCATTATGTCTGCATAAAAAATAGTCAGAGTTAGAGTGGCATCTTTGTGACATTTTTCATTTGTTCCAAGAAAGTCTGACATCTAGTCTAAGGCTTATTACAAGTTGAATAATTTGCAACAAACTCATTGGATAAATCATGTCCAAGTGGTAGTACACAAGTCGTTGTGCCTATACGACTCTGAGTAGCTTTCCCCACTCTGATGTTTACATAGCAGGACGCACTTCAGACAACAATACAACCTCCGAGGCTCTTGCACATTCCTCCAGGGCTAATGGCGGGGTTTTATCCTGTGGAACTCAGCAGTCATTGTCTGCTCGTCTCCCGCTCTGTGTCACTGGGTGATAGACCCCCCCCCCCCCACTCTCTGCTTACTCTCTTTAGCTTGCAGCACACCCCCCTCACAGAGGCCTCTCAAGGAGGTGCCCTGATTTGCCAAGGCTCCTGTGTGTGTGTGTGTGTATGTCTGCACTCTCCAGCCTCTCAATGGAGATTGATAACTATTAGGGCCATAGGGATCACATGGCATGCTTACTCTTTCCTCGGCAGCCTGTTTGGAATCTCCACACAGTTAGGGCCTACTCAACTATCACTTGGGGTCTTTAAACAGTGAACTTAAATGATCTTTTAAATTAAATGTCATTTTCTTCATGTCATATGTCTTTTTTATTGCATTCAGATAACAGTCATCAACCAGCTGCATTATCCACAATTAGTGTTGGGAGAGCAATCTGCAAACCAAAGTCTAAATAAAAAAATAAAAAAAGCTAAAAAAAAAGAACTTGTACATTGTCTCCCCCCTGTGCCAGCAGGAGGTAATAAGGGTTGGTTGAGTGTCAGTAAATGATGGCGACTCTGCCGAAAATTAATTTAGTTCCTAATTGATCGTGCTTTAGGAGGGTAATTCATGCCTGTATGGTCAATACCGACGTGGCTTAGCACTGTTTGGAGATGGAAATAGTCGTCACGTTTTTATCTGAAACCAGCAAGCGAAGCTGTGTCATCTTATTATCATTGAGCTGTCAGTGATTCCCCATGCCGAGAGGAGTTGTCACTGAGATTAAGATTAATTATTCTGAAACTGAAGTGAGGGGAGGTTGAAGAGCATCCTATAATTTCATTTAGCTAATTAAGAAATTGATTAAATCCTGACAGCAAATGGTAAAGAAAATTACGCTATAATTGTGGAGTCGTTTTGATCACGTCGTCTCTCATCATCAACAACAATTTGGCAGGAAACCACTTGAGGTTTAATAGTTAACAAAAGTCCATCATGTCTGAATGACTACCGCCCAGTAGCCCTGACGTCTACAGTGATGAAGTGTTTTGAGAAGCTTGTGAAAAACATTATCTGCTCATCCCTCCCTGCCTCCTTCGACCCCCTCCAATTTGCTTACAGAGCCAACAGGTCTACAGAGGATGCCATCTCAAACCTCATGCACACCACCTTAACTCACCTGGAGGAGGGGAATGGGAATTATGTGAGGATGCTGTTCATTGACTTTAGTTCAGCATTCAACACGATAGTACCTCTCACCTTGGTCACAAAGATGAAGGCCTTAGGACTAAACACCACCCTGTGTCACTGGATATTTGACTTCCTCACCAACCGTTCACAAGTGGTTAGAGTGGGGGGTCTGACATCTGACTCATTAACCATCAGCACTGGTGCTCCCCAAGGCTGTGTTTTGAGTCCACTGCTGTACAACATCTACACACATGACTGCAAAGCCAACAGTAGTCATACCTCCATCATCAAGTTTGCAGATGACACAGTGATCTTGGGCCTGATTAGTAACAACAATGAACAGCTCTACTTGGATCAGGTTGATGAGGTGGCACAGTGGTGTCAATCAAACAGCTTGACACTGAATATCAATAAAACCAAGGAAATGGTAGTGGATTACAGAAGGCAGCAGCAGAACTACAGTTACACCCCACTAATGATCAGCGGGCAACCTGTAGAGAGAGTCACAAGTTTTAAATACCTTGGTGTCCACATTACTGAAGACCTAACATGGACTGTTAACACTCAATATGTTCTGAAAAAGTCCAGACAACGACTCTACTTCCTTCGTCAGCTAAGGAAATTCAAAGTTTCTACATCCATCATGAAGGCCTTCTACACTTCAGCGGTTGAGAGTGTTCTAACTGGTAGCATCGTCACCTGGTATGGGAACTCCACAGTTAGAGATTGTAGTACTCTGCAGAGTAGTGCGCTCAGCTGAACGTACTATAAGAACTCAACTCCCTGCTCTACAAGATATCTATTCCAGAAGAGTACTCCTAAGAGCCCAAAAGATTCTGAAGGACTCTTCTCATCCTAACAATGGATTATTCCTACTGCTGAAATCAAGAAGACGCCTATGTAGTCACAAAGCCAGAACTGAGAGACTCAGGAGAAGTTTTTATCCCCAGGCCATCCCAACTCTGAACTCACACTATACTGACTTTGCACTCATTCACTCCTCAGCACTCATGACCCCCCCCCCCCCCACACACACACACACCTACAAGACTTTTACATCCCTCACCCTATGCTATAGACCATTTATTTATTTTCTTATTTCATCACACGTCAAAACACACACACACACACACACATATCTGACTTTCTCCAACTTTTGCACATCTCCATAGAACTTTTTATTTATTATTTTTGATTTCTCCTCCATCTACCCATGTCCTTGATTGCCTAGCCTTTCTGCCCCCCCGCCACCCCACCCCATCCCCATCCCCAACACACACACAAAAAACACACACACTTACATCATCACTGTCATCACCTCACATACATACAGCACACAGCTTGCTACAGTAAGCCTCCTCTACTTGCTGCACACTGCCCCCCCCCCCTCCCTACATACACAGCACATTGTCTTCAGGATCTTCTCCAACACACATCCTCTACATACTTACAGCACACTACACACACACACACACAGTCACTGCTACACTCCCCTCCCGCCCACACACACATCTTCATCACTCACATACATCATACAGTACTCTGCTTGCAATAGTAAGTCCCTTCACCATACTTGCAGTACACTGCCCCCCCCCCCTCTCCCCTACATACACAGCACATTATTTCATCAGGAAGCTTCTCCAACACACATCCCCAACATACTTACAGCACACTGTCCACCCCCCCCCCCCCAATACACAGCACATTGTCTCATGAGGAAGCTTCTCCAACACACATATTGCACACTGCCCTCTCCCCACATACACAGCACACTATCCCATCTCCCCTATCATCCCCCCAACACACACACCAAGACCCCTGGCAGTTGGGTTAGCCCCTTGAGCCGTGGATCTGCCCAAGGTTTCTTCCTTGGTAAGGGAGTTTTTCCTTGCCCCTGTTGCTCTTGGGTGCTCCTTGTTGGTGCCCCCCCCCCCCCAATTCCAATCCTCCCCCACCTTTCTTATGCAGCCCTTGCCACTTAATCTACTAAACCCCTCTTCTACTGCACTTATTACCCCCCCCCCCCCCCCCCCCCCAATTCCAATCCTCCCCCACCTTTCTTATGCAGCCCTTGCCACTTAATCTACTAAACCCCTCTTCTACTGCACTTATTACCCCCCCCCCCCCACTTTGCACAAATAGGCTGACACCAGACATAATTTCACTGCATTTCTTACTTCCAGTAACTATATGCATGTGACAATAAACTTCCTTGTATCCTTGTTAATAGTTTTCCTAATGTAAAAATGATTGCAATACACAAACGCGAGGGGCTGTCTATTTTTCACATCAATAGGCCTATGCAGAGTAGAAATACTTGAAACATGTTATAGGCCTAGCCTATGCCTAATTACATTCTCCAATTTCCAATAATGGCATTGTATTTAGATTACATCTACCCAGTCATCCTGCCGTCTCGATCGTTTATAAACCTAGACCTTAACCTTTAACTACAACGTGTGTACCTTCAGGGGATGTCACTCCTGACCTTTAAATATGACATCTGTTGATACTGCATGACCCTCTCACTGTCAGGCAGAACAAATATGCAGTCAGGGCTCAATAAGAAGGAGAAGAAGCAATGATAAACAAAAAGAGATTTCAAATATCATAGTGGGGCGGTGGTAGTGTAGTGGTTAAGGAGCTGGGCTAGCGTGCAGTAGTCTGAAAGTTGTCGGTTCAATTCCCGGCTTCCACCGTTGTGCCCTTGAGCAAGGCACTTAACCCCAAGTTGCTCCGGGGACAATGTGATCCCTTGTAATGACATATGTAAGTCACTTTGGTCAAGAAGTGTCTGCTAAATGTAATGTAAATATAATTTTGTGAATTTAACATTTGCATTCTGTAGGCTACCTG
This sequence comes from Alosa sapidissima, assembly GCF_018492685.1. Taxonomy (NCBI): domain Eukaryota; kingdom Metazoa; phylum Chordata; class Actinopteri; order Clupeiformes; family Clupeidae; genus Alosa; species Alosa sapidissima. The sequence continues at coordinate 16,335,603 of NC_055964.1, forward strand.
ACCCTGATCCTAAGGGATTTCAAGGTAAGAGTCCACTTGGTCAGCATTTCCAAAGAGTTTCTTCCTATATATTTTTTACCTGCATGTCTTGCCGTCAGAATTTGCTTAGTTTCCAATTACATAAACAATGTAGCATGGACAGCATGACTGTAAACATGTATGAGAGAAGATCCAATGGTCAAGAGAAAGTTAACCCTAAGGGTAAAAACCCCAGGAATATCACCCATCTGATTGAACACCCAGAGATTGTGTACACAGAAATAAGCCTACGGCTCCCAGACAACTGTCTAAAACATACACTTGCTCTCCCTTTTAATCACCAGTTCCACTCCTCTGTCTGCCTCCACTCTTCATAAGGTTAGTCTGAAACAATTTACCATCTCCTTTAGACTCACTGAAACCTCTTTGTGTGGTCAGTGTTGATTGGTGACAGTGACTTAACCACTCATGTTTAACATAGCTAACAGTGTTAAATGTTAAGGTTGTGTTTGATGGCACACCAAAGACCCAGACACTGGGGCTCATATCCCTGGGGATTCTACAATGAACCCCTTTATATGGCCCTGGCTGTGCTTCCAGTGATCGCACGCACACACCATCAATTATGAATCACAGAGCACAGGTTACAGTCTCAGTGAAAAGGACTTGTTGAAGGCACGTGTCAAAAATTCCCAAAGAAATTAGCTACAATGCAGTAGCCTATTGTAAAACGTTGAGTTATTATGAATTTTTTTTTTATTTAAAAAGCCTGGATAAGTGTTTTGGATATAAATGAAGATGTACAGTATCTGGCCTGCAAAGAAACATAAATATATAGGATTGGGTTTCATATTACCTCCCAAGACAACAAAGAACCATAACAATGCAAAACTCTGAAAATTACTAACAAGTTGATAGGAGCGCCAGTGATATTTTTTCAGTGCTTGTGAATGTGAACGCAAACAAGGCTATCAAGCAGGGAATGGGGACTCTACCTCCCAAGAAGGACAATGACTGATAAGCATAGACAGAAAGTGGAGGTTGAACTGAAAGAAGTGGACTCCATTTTTGTAACTCTCCCACTCCAGCTGTCAGCTCGATCGCGATCCCATGGGGGGGTTGCCACGGTGACAGGAGGCCACATGTCTTGAGGGCCTCATTTTGGTCAAAGGACTCCATTGTTCTTGTGCTAAGCTGCCCTCGGTGCGCCTATCTGCCTGGGAGAGAGGGGGCTTTGGTCCCTCACACACACACGGCAAAAAAACACTTGCTCTGAGATTTAAACATTAGCAGTGGAGCAAACACAAACACAGCACTGAGGGGTTGCGCTGCCAATGAAATGGCCTGTGTTTTAATATCATACGCCTGCGGAGGCCTGGCCGTCTTGCTACCGTTCAGAGTGGACCCCCCCCCCCCCACAAAAAAACAAACAAAAAAAACAATAGAACAAGAAGAACACGCGCATACTGGGGAAATTAATCACATTTCAAAACAAATAATTCAAATGACATACCAGGAGATGACTACAAAGTTAATCATCTGCAAAGCAAAAATAAATTAACTGTTTTTCTACAAGACCTCCCCCGGGGGAAGGAGGATAAAAAAGTACCCTTCAATTAGTTACAAGAAATACATGATGTAACTATAGTAACCAAAAGCTGTTGAGGCTACTGAAAAATATAGTACAAATCTACATCATGCCCTATATTTCCTGTCCACTAGATGGCAATGTGGAACTGCAATAACCCTATGGCTCTGAAAACTGAAGTTGTAAAGTGTTTTCTCTAAACATATATCCTGCCGAGAAGCAATTTAACATCCATTCTGTAAACAGTGTTCAGAGAGATTTTGTTTTTATAAAATGATAACCTTGTTTGATGGTCATGGTTCTGAAAGATTTGCTGATCTCCTTCAAATTATTTGCACAAATAATCAACCTGTCAAGGAATGAAACAAATATGCAATTCCCACCATTCAGAAACAAATCCTATTGTATAGCATCTGTTGTGTAAGGAGACTGATTCAGATTAAACAGAAGATTGTTGGTTCTCTTTTAAATGGCTTCTCTTTGATCTGTTACTTGGGTTGAAACCACCCTCACGTGGGCACTGCTTGGAATAAATAAAACACTACTGACTGAAAATACACTTGAAAAAAGGTTTGTACTAGTGACCTGTGCTCATCAATGGACAATGCAAATGTACCAACGTTTCCCAACATCTGAGTTTAATAATACAGTAGACATCATTCATGGGCAGAAGAACAGGACCAGTAACTTAACCTTCAAATTATTACATGACTACCAAGCAGAAACTGGTGAGCCTGGTGACCACATGTATTTTAAGAGATGCTTATGAATCATGACAACAACACTGAAACTCTCAGTGAATCACACAGAAGTGATGTGCTGTATGGATGTGTCTACAAACACAAATTACAACAGTTTCCTGTTTAATGACCGTCATTTGTTTGGATAGTGAGTCATACTAACATGTGGATAATTGCCTCTCGAAAAACTGCTCTCTGTGAAATGATGGTCAATCAGGGCATCATTCAGTGGTTTTAATGGCGAATAAAAGAGGTATATTTACAGGGGTCACACAATGGAAGTCAGAGTGCTTGTTTCGAACCGGGCTCAGATGTTTCGATGTACATAGAATATATTAGATATTAGGAATGCACTGTGATGCTTCCAACAGCTTCAGGGATGGGTTTGCCACAGAGAGCCAGATGAATGATTAGGTTTAAAAAAAAAAATAAAAACAAAAGAAAACAAAAAACATAAAAGATTAGATATAAAACCAACCTCCTCCAAAAACAGATCTAAAAGAAAGTCTTCTCCCACGGTTTGGTAAACTTATAGAGCACAGTATGCCTTCATGGCTCTGCTGGCTCAGGTTCATCCTGGGGTTCGGGCTCTTCCAGAAGGTTTGGGGGCTGGAGGTTGATGCTGAGGCGTGAGCTGTTTCTTCTGCGGCCCGCTCGGCGGGGCGCGGCAATGTCGGGGGAAGTGTGTGCCACCCATGCCAGGCCGGAAAAGGCCCCGGACTCGGACACCTGCTCGCTCCGGTTCCTTAGGCTGCGCCGCACTGAACGCCTGCTCGACGGCACCGGCTTGAGCACGTCCTCAATACTGAACTCTATCTGCTGCCACGGTGCCAGACTAGTCTTGTTGTCTGCATGCGAGTTCACTCTGTGTTCCTGCGCGTCCCTGTCCTCCAGGCCATTTTTGTCTGTACCCTTGGACTCGGACACGCCAGCCTTGCCCGAGTCCTCCAACCCAGACGGAGCTGGGAGTTCAGATTCCTTCTCATCGGTCACCTCTCCGTTCTCCTGTCCAGGGCCCCCCTCCTCCATCACTGCGCTGAGCTGTATCCGAGAGCTCCTCCGTTTGGCTCTGCCTCCAACTGCTCTCTTCCTCTGCTTGCCTGAGGGACCAGCTGGATCCTGGTGCTGCAGAGTGTCCACGTCACTCTCATCTCCCTCCATGGCAGGGCTCTGTCTGCCATCAGCGCTCGTCACGGTCTGATGCTCGGTCTCGCCGCAGGGCTCGTGGGACAGCGCTGCTTCGGCCCCGTGGGTGTCGGCAGTCTCAGTGGAGTGGCGAGGGCTCAGCTGAAGGCCACCACTCTCATGATGGTCACGAGTGGGCTGGCTGGAGAGCGCTGATTCTGCCTCGGGGTGGATCTGGCCTCTGCTCTGCCCAGTTACGTTCTCATGTTCCTCGCCAGCAGGCTGGGCCTCAGTCATGTGGGCAGCAGCATCGCTACGCAAGGAGCCACTTCTTCTGCCCCTGCTGCGTCTGACCGTGGGCTTGGCCGGGGCAGCTTCAGCTTTTGGAGTCTTGGGTTTGGGATTGGCCCTACTAGGGCGGCCCCTGCCTCTGGGTGTGGTGCTGGATGCGGCCTGGGATGGCAGGCTGCTCACCTCTGATCCGTCTGCGGGGATTTCAGGAGGATGGTCCCCTGTGGCCTGCTGGGCCTCGGTGAGGTCACTCATGTCTGAGGGTTCCTCAGTGGGCTGGGGGCAGAAGCGTTGGCGCCACCTGCCGGCAGCAGTGACGACATCACTAACAATTTCACTTTGGGAACTCTGAGTAGGCAGGGACTTGCGAGGAACTCCATTCCCTGTGAAACATGGACATGAGGTTGAATTTCTGCCCTCCCACATTCATACAACAGGTAGAAATTCACCACTCGACACCTGAAGCATCCTTTGTTGATGTGTAATAATCATGGCCAGAAATGCTATTAATGGCTAATAGTAGATTGGTATGTAGTGATATTGTACTCTGTGACCCTGCCTCTGTAACTGGCTGTTATGTTCACTTTGCTGCACATGTGATGAAAGCTTATTTAAAAAACAGCATTGACAATTCTAAACATCATAATACTCAGCCATAACTAGTCTGTTTTCCCACCCTTTCAACAAGGACACATTCAAGAACCTCAGCTTATTTCTGTGCAGATTTTGTATGCAACTCCTCTTCATGACTGTACTGTTTATAAATCGCATTTGGCTATGCTCACACACAATTGTCTAAAATGTTTAACAACTAAATAAATAATACAATATATATATATATATATATATATATATATATATATATATATATATATATATATATATATATATATATATATATATATATTATTTATATATAATACAATAATTGAAATACTGCCCAAGCCAGGCTGGACATGAGAGCGTTCCAGTGCTTCTCTGGAAAGAGCTGGACTAAAGTCATGCTGCAAATATTGTCAAATCTCAGGCACTTTTCCATGGCTATTGTTACAAGCCAGACAATATCAAGCTAGTCAAATGTCAAAACTATTATTGAGATCATGGCTGAGTGATTTCTTGACTCATCCATATATTGTCAGTGAAATCTCCAGATTTATCCTTTAATGATTGTTTTAGCTGCAACATCCTCAACCTCGAAATGTAGGCTTTATGTGGTTCACACATTTTTCCAGGGGATGAATCTTTTATTACAGTTGAGGTATGTCATGCTTTCAGATTATTTCCATGCAAGTGCATCGTCCTTAACCTACATTATTTTCTACTATAAATGGTTTTGCTGTTTAAATTTGTATTGTCAGGTTCATTCATTCATATTTCAGTTTTTCTATCACATTTTGTCAAGCCCCACTGACTATGAAATGTACTATTCAAATATATTTGCTTTTCCTGGCCCAGGGACAAATCAACTGAATGAAATCACTTAAAGAAGAGACACAGCATGGCAGCAGGAGTGAAGGTCTCTTCTTTGAAATCCAAATTCAAGCCATTTGTGCTTGGAAAGTGAATTGCTCCCCATCACAATCAAGGACAAGATGACTGGCATTATACTCGCCACAGCTTCAGCCCTGATCTTTCAGTGAATACAGACAGAAAATACACCAACGTTCGCTTTCTGACTCACTGACATAATGGCATTTCCAGTACCAGGTCCAAAGAGACAGAAGATTATTACCCCCCACCACACACACACCAATCCACCTTGTTGTTATAGCTATGGCTGGTACACACTGTCCTTTCCTTTAGAGGCCCAATCTTAAAGGCAGTCAAGTGTCTTAATTAGGGTGTACTACCTGTGGATGTTCCAGACGGGTTAGCTGGAGTGACGCCACCACTGCTGGAACCCTGGGATTCAAAGACGGGGCTGAGCAGAGGGTTTTTGGAGGCGTATACTCTCCTCCCATACAGAGAGCGGTCCACCTCCTTACTTCCAAAACGCCGCTTTCCTGCAGAGTCCTTGAGAGACCCCCCGCCCCAAAAAAAACATTTGAAACAACCCGAAATACACTTCAGCCGACACAACATTTTTGATGCATTATGTTTGGAAAATAGCCATGGCTCTAATTTAAAATAAAAGCAGGAACACATTTCTGTCAATGTCTGTTTGTTCTGTCAATACACACTTGAGGTAACTTGTTATCCAAGAATAAAATGGAAATGCTGTCCACCAACCTTGTCTCAAGTACTATTTGTCTCACAGGTTTTCTTTCTCCTGTACACATTGTGTTTGTATCTTTCTGTGTTCTGTGTGCTTTGTTATGGGTTAGAGAGACGCATACCTCATAGTGTTCTGTTGAATGCATACTATTTATAGATGATCAATACACCTCCAACCGTTAGTGTAGTATAGTGTAGTAGTTATCTCCTTCCCCTAGTGTGCCTTTATGTAAGCAAGGGTGCGTGAGACTTGTGTGGGTTGAGTAGACCATTTCTTTGTACAGCACACCATTCACTTTGGAGGATCTACAGACCCAACAAAAGTGCAGCTTTCAAAATAGAATTTTACAATATTTCTGTCTCTCTTAGGAACATTACATCACTCTTGCTACAGATTCTTGTATTTTATCTTCTGTTGTGGAGACTGCATATCCACTGCATCACTGTTGTGCCAACTTCACACAGCATGTTCAATTTGGAGTCTTGTGACTGCTTTTAAGCTCTGCGTGGTGCAGTCAGTCATAACAAAACAAAAACAGTGTGTGTGTAAGAAGACTGATCCAACTGGAGCTTCTCTAGGCACCTTCATCTTCCCTGAGGCCGAGAGCGCAGCCGAGCGGCTGGGCCTCCGCCTTCCTAGCTGGGGTTCGCTCTCAGCATCTGCTGCCGCCGGTGGCTGGAAGTGAGAAAACAGGCACTGGTGAGTCTTTAATGTATATAGCAATGCGCATCAAAGCCGGAGCTAAAGTTAAAAATAAACAAATAAATTATATATATAAAAAATAATAATAAATAAAACAGTGGGAGAAGTGTTCATTTGAAGAGTTCACAGCTCTCGAGATGTTACCTTCCTCTTCCTGCCGCGGGGCCTGGCAGGGCTGCTGGAGGTGGCGGGGTCCTGCTGTGGCTCCTCATGCTGGAGAGGAGGTGGTGACGGAGGAGGCGGCTGCTGCTGCTGCTCCTGCTGCTGCTGGGGGGAGGAGACGAGCTTCAGCTCAGCTCCTGCTGGAGAAAAGCACACAGCTCAGATTCAGCCTTTAATCTGACATTCACACAAACCCCTGCCACCACAGCCTGGGGAGCAGGAGGAGGGAACACACACACACTCTGTGGCAGATGATGAGAGAGAATTACAGAAGACTAGAATGAGAGAATGTGGGAAAGAGGGAGCAAGAGAGGGAGGGGGGGGGGGGGGGAAATCACAGAATGGTACCTGTCTGTTTCTCCAAGACAGGTTCCACTTGGTAAGAGGAGCTCATGTTCGGTGTCTGGGAGTCAGCCAACTCATCTAGGGAGGCATCTTTGAAATTATCTGTGGGGTCAGAGAGGTCTTAGGATGGGAGATCAGTGTAGGAGGCAATTATTTCCTCCTCCAAGTAACACAATTTATATTACCTGCACTCTTCACCTCTGGCACAACCTCATCATCTTCCTCAAGAAGAAATCTGGGGATCTGAGATTTTAAAAAAAAAAAGAAGAAATAAAGTTCCTTAGTTTCCTTAGTAAAAAAAAAAATAATAATAAAAAAACAACAAAAAAAAACGAAAAGGTCTCCATTGACAATCTCCCGGGATTACCAATATATCAAATATCAAATAAGGCCGAAGCCACAGAAGTAAATGTTTACTTTGTGTAAATATCGAAGGATCAAATGTCAGAAGACGACAAAACAATGAGCGAGCGCTTTCTGTGAAACCTCTGCTTAACAGAAGTTGTGACGTTTCTCCATGACCACAAGCTTTGCTAAGCACCTAGAGTAATATCCATCTCATCATTCTGCAATGGCAAAGGTGACGGGTTATAGACACACAAATACACAGGGGAAAGTCAATTATTTTTCAATGGCTGCTTAAGGTGCAGACAGAAAACAAAATGTTTGACAGAGACACTTCTGGGTCAACCTTCACACATCCTGATGCTACATGTATAAATCTTTTGAAAAGCAGCAGCCTTTAGTTAAACTGTGCAGTGTTCATTAGTTGGCCTTTTAAAAGGAACAAGGCCTTTTTCTGCTTTTTTCGCGCAGAGATTGTCCGTGCTGTGGCGAGATAGACAAGGTACTCATGTGTGCTTCACCCCAATATAGTCCCAAGTCAATATCCGCCTAGGACATGGCCTCGTCTTAATCTGTAATGCCATTTGTCCTCCTCGTTGTGAATACACAGGCCAGATGAAGTAATCAGGGATTTTTCTTTTTTTGGCTCACTTTTACCAGAGACTTTCTAATGAGGAGACACAGCACTCAAAAAATACTCCATATAAATGCATGGGGCTAGTTTGTCACGCCAATATGGCCGTTGTCTACACATATCCCACCCCTTCCTCGGCAAAACGTCGACATGTGAATACATTGAGCCAATCATATGGTGTGTTGTGAAGACATCGTGCCAATCATGTGTTGTGATCTCGCCGCTGGAGCAAGATTGGTGTCGTGAAGCCTTGCGCACGCGCAGTTCGACCCAAAGACTGTGCCTGATGAGTGCCCATAAAACGTTGGTATATGGCCGCCGAGTGGGGAGACTTGCCTAAAATGACTTTGCTTTTACTCACAACATGCTTTCCAGTTACGAAAGATTCCATTCACTATACTAAACTAAGCTAACAGGGGCGCTGCCGGACTGAATGTATGCTCGGAGACAAACATGCTTTTGCCCACTTATCTAACTCTAGGGGAGACAGTGAATAAGCCAATTTCATAAGCTGCTCATATTCCTTTTAGTACTGATCGAGCACCATCTCTCTCCCCATTTTAATTTATTTGAACGCATAACACTGCAATTTATTTCTGCACGCTTTTGTTCAAGGAGGAAAAATATAGCACAATTTAAGCATCCATTAGTTAATTAATTGAGAGTGCAAATCCACTGTTCTGTAAAGCAGGCAGAGAGAGATTTATACTATATAGATTTTATTGGATTATTATATAACTATTCTTATCCTAATTGCTGTGACTGAACACTTACTTCAAATATTGATTATCAGCCCAAGGCTTGACAGTGGGAGTATTTCTCTGACATTTACTGAGAGCGCATATCAGTAGACTCAAACTGCAGCAACAGTGCATGCACACAATTTAAGGACAGTATTTTCTAGGCTATAAAGAAGTTAGATTTGAAATGATGATGATGTGAAATGATGATGGTGTGTTTTGTTTTTAATTTGACTAATTATACATACATAACTTGCTCACATATCTTTGAAGACTACAAGGGCATCAGTCATTGATGTGTGTGTGTGGGGGGGGGGATTGCCCATGGGGACCCGTGTATCAAATAAAGGTACAAAATCCCAAAAATAATAATAATAATAATAATAATAATAATAATAATAGTAGTAGTAATTACCTGTTGCTCTGTATCTTGGAGCATGAGTTCACTGCTCACAGCTGCTTCCAGGGCTTTGGTATGGCTGAGGGTGGGTGAGCCATCGGTGGCCTCTGGACGGCAGAGCTCGGGCTGTTGAAGTGCGGTTTCATCTCTCTGCGGAGTCTTTAGCACAGAGCACAGCTTTGCCCCCGCGGAGGCTGGCTGACGGAATGGGGTGCTCCCCTTATGTAGCGGGGTGCTGGGAGGGAGAGTCTTGTCAAAGAATTCTGGGGAGAGTGGCGCACCGAAACGCACCCGCTTCTGTTCCGACTGACACACCTTCTTCCCTGAGGCAGATGTGGAGGCGGCGTGGCTGGGCCTCTTCCTCTCCGACGGGGGCTCACTCTCAACAGTTGCTGCTGCTGCTTCTGCGGAGGGTTGCTGGAACATAGAGGCAGGCACTCATGTCAACACCTTCAGTGCATGGGGAGGCTTCATCAAAGCCTGCGCTTATGCACAGAGAGATAGAAGCGTCCATTTGAAGAGCCACAACTCTTGAGATGTTACCTTCCTCTTCCTGCCGCGGGTCCTGGCAGGGCTGCTCGAGGTGGCGGGGTCCTGCTGCTGCTGGGGGGAGGAGACGAGCTTCAGCTCAGCTCCTGCTGGAGAAAAGCACACAGCTCAGATTCAGCCTTTAATCTGACATCCACACAAACCCCTGCCACCACAGCTCAGATTCAGCCATTAACTACTGAGTGAGCAAAGGTCTCTTACCCACCCAGGACAAAATAAATCCATTCCCATTCTGAAACATCTACCCTTTGCATTCATGTTTAGGGATGGGGTGTCCCCAAACTGATCTTTTTGGGATAAAAAGGTAGGCCGAAGTGTTCTACACTTTGAACCTTTAAAGAAAGTTTTTTCAGGTAGGGTTCTTGGGACACATGGAACATTGCTACCGGTGGCTCAAAAGAAGCCCATAAATGTTACTATATCTTCGCAATAAACATGAAAATTTAAAATAATTGAAATACCTTATCTCAATGTAAATGAAATTAGATTGTTATAGCATACATTTAAGAAAAATGTTACAGTGTCAATCACGTGATTTGTGTAAAGTTGACAGTAAAGTTATTTCCAAGTCCTGTGTGAAGTTTCAGCACTTCCCTACTCATCTGATACAAGTACAGGGTAGAAATCTTTATGTGCAGGAATCAGGACAACACTGTCAGCACATCTTAGTTTAATGTAGATGGAATGGAATATGAAATTGGATTGTTAGTGGAGTTATCCACGGGGACATGGAGTTATTTCCCATGTGTGCAACTTGAAAAATAATAATAATCCAGCAGCAGACTTTTTGCACATCTCATATCACTGCAGACCTCGGTAGATATGTCTAAGGGCAAGACTACACTCAGGGTCCCCACTCTTTTCTAGACATCATTGTCACAAGACATTTTTGGAGATGACCTTGCAGATATGACAGACAGGGGCTGCACCCTACACTAATATGTTGTTCTCTGTGGCATGTCTCTGACAGCCCCATGGCAAGCCATCCTTCTTCTTACACAATATGTAGTGAAGGGAGAGAGCCCCCCCCCCGACCTCAACCCCAGGTCTCCGAAGTAATAAAGCCGCAGCCAAAAAGCTCTGCTGGGTGACTGCTGTCTCCACTACATCAATATCTTTCTCATCACTGCCGAGTAGCTCGTTCTCACTTCTCCGGCGGCAGAGCTAACACCGTCCCTTTTTCTCTCAGAGGAAGATGCAGGCATCTTTAAGGATGAAAACAGCGCCTATGAGCTGATATAGTGAACAGTAACACAAAATACAGCTTATAGTTTCAATTACTGTATTAGCTGAACCGTATTCATTCAACGCCATGTTTCATAGATAATTTGCAGACTGGTAAACATCTAGAATATCTGATACGGCCACATAAGCTGTTATGTTTTCCAAACTACACGTGCTACCATGTGACATGACTTGGTTATAAGTGGGAGTGGGTTATAAGCGCTGTAACATAACCAAATACAACCTATTCTTGTATAGGGAAATGGAAGACTGATGAAACAATTCTCTAAGACAACACCTGGACCATTTCCCAGGACATTTAACAATTTCTCTCATTTTCCATCTGTTTTCCATGAATCGAAATGTGGTCCACTTTTACCAAAGTTTACCAGGATGGGTGGGAATTCTGTACATTGATACTTTTCTTGGCCCATTTCATTGGGTAAAATTAATAAAAAAAACAAAAAAACAATTGTCAACTGATGCCCTATAACCCACACTAGAGAGGGATAGAGAGATATATTGTAAAAGCACCAATTTCCGCCCCTTTTGTTCAAAATTTGGAAACAAAGATGTTCAAGATGTTTGAATACTTCAAAATAATATTTGATTGATGAATCGCACATTTTTCAGTAGCCATAAGTGTGTACATTTGAACAAAATCTGACTTGGTTCTTAACAGGAGCTTTCACTGCCTAAAATATCCAATTTTGCTTAGAGTTGGGTGCGGGGCTGGTGGGTGCCCCATTTCCGCCCACTCACTCGGCACATCAACGTTAGAGCGACAATTCTCGTCACGAAATCAAAATTCCACTGGAGCAGTGTTTCTCAACCTCTTTATCAATCCTTTACATGAATGAAAAATCTCAAGGCACCCCAAACTTATTATCATTAGAATACACACACTGTCTCTGAAGACCAACAAATGCATAACGCATGTACAGTAGCATACTACAACTCACGCACACACACGCACGCGCACACGCACGCGCACACGCACACACACACACACACACACACACACACGCGACTTACTCAGTGAGAGACTTGGGCCTGGGACAATGCACACAACCACTCTATTCTCACAGGAATGGATGACTGACACACACATAGCTCCTGGTCCACAGCTCTCATATATAGAGTACTAGTAGTGTAGTAGGCTGCTACAACATGGTCAGGCCAGTCATTACTTTTATAATCGCGGGGCAACGTAACGATGGATTCTGAAGCCCTGTTTCTTTTCTTCCATGCCGTTGTGCACCGAGGGAGGGGTGCGCTTTTCTCCCTCGAGATACTTTCTTCTCCGATAATAAACATGTACTCATAACGAAAGGCAATTGAAAATTGAAATGAGTAAAGAGTAGATTACTTGCGCAAAAATGTACTTGAGTGAAAGTAAAAGTACAGTTTTGAAAAAGGAATATGGAAAGTTGCCGTTCCTCGATACTACCCACCCCTGGAAGATGAATCGTGAGGTAATTATCATATTGTCGTTTCTTAGTCTTGCTAGGTCTCTACCTACTTCACTGAATGACCGCAAGATGAAGAGGATGATGTGGGCGTAATGTATCACACTCTGGAGCTTTTCTTTTCAAAAACCTGTCCAGGTTGCTGGCTAATTAACCGTGACACAACGCTATGACAACTAATCCGCTATCAAGCACTGTAAATTCTGTAGATACAGGATACGTTCCAAACCATGATTGCAGCTTCGGTGTTCTGAACTATTTTCTCTGATGTGGCCTCCATTTACTTAACTGCGTGACAAAGCTAGAAGAAAGATTCCAAAATTATGCATTATTTTATTTCAGGTTCATTTTATTAGCCTAGTGTCAGTCACGTTTCTGCGGCACCCATGAGGACTGGACTTCCTCTGTCAGAGGCCTCAAGTAAGTGTTGGCAACAATATCTCAAGCAGCATCACACTGAGCACGGGGGCCCCCCAAGGCTGCGTGCTCAGTCCGCTGCTCTTCACCCTGCTGACGCATGACTGCACAGCAACCTACAGCAACAACCAGATAGTGAAATTTGCTGACGACACAACTCTGGTGGGTCTCATCACCAAGGGCGACGAGACTCAATACAGGTTGGAGGTCGACCTTCTGACCACGTGGTGCAGGGACAACAACCTCCTGCTGAACGTCAGCAAGACCAAGGAGATTGTTGAGAGTGAGCAGCACCAAATTCCTGGGGGTGCACATCAGTGAAGACCTCTCCTGGACCACCAACACTGCATCACTGGCGAAGAAAGCTCAGCGCCACCTGTACTTCCTGCGGAAACTCAGGCGAGCAAGTGTTCCACCAGCCATCATGACCACATTCTACCGAGGCACCATTGAGAGCATCCTCTCCAGCTGTATCGCTGTGTGGGGCGGAAGCTGCACTGAATAGAAGCCTGCGCTCCCGCACCACCAGACTCACCAACAGCTTCATACACCAGGCTGTTAGGATGCTGAACTCTCTCCCCCCTTCACCCTCAGCTACATAACATCCTGGACTTTGGACCCACAATGGCTGCCTTGCACTACTCCACTTGTACACTTTGCAACTTGTTGTACAGAACTACCTCAGCCATTTATTGGCCTGACTTTTGCACTATTATATTGACTGTCTACTGTATGCACAATTTCAACCCAAATTTTGCTGCTTTTATTTCTTCATTGTATGTGCCTTCTTATTTTTACTTTTTATATTGTTTACTTGAATGTTATGTTTGTCTGTGGACCTAATTGGTAAAATATGTCGTCTCCACCGTGGGATAGTGGGAAACGTAATTTCGATCTCTTTGTATGTCTTGACATGTGAAGAAATTGACAATAAAGCAGACTTTGACTTTGTACAATGTCATTTTTAGTACAGAGATAATTTAGATACCCTTATGGGGTGGGTGCTTGCGCTTCTTTAGGAACCCGCCGTTTTGGTTTAGTATAGAAATTAATATCAAATGACACCTACACATAAAGGCCGAATATAGGGCACGGGCGGAAAATGGTAGCTTTTTGATACGGCATACTGAAAATGCAGTAGGGAGATGTCCAGCAAAAACTCATCATATCAGTTTATGTTGCGATACCCTAAAGGGTTCTTAAAGGTTTGCCCCATTTCATAAGGGATGATTTCAACCTCAGCATTTGCACTTGTGGGGCCTTCAACAGCCACCTTCACACAACCATTTGGTTACATCATGCATTACATTGCTGCTTAACGCGAGACACTACAGGTGAATAGGGTAACATTTTTAACAAGCAGATATCACTATGAAACTTCCCCAGTTGATTACTTACATTAATATGAGAAAAAAATGTATTACAAGTTTTCTGTAATTTAATGTTTACATAGGCAAATTAGGCATTATCTAATTAAATATGCGCTAATTTGCATACATTTTAAGGCACGAAACCTGAGCATTGGATACAACCAGGTTCAAAATTATGTTTTCATTGTGTTCAGATATTAGATGGGGAAAAATTTACAGAGGGATTTATGAATATCTACTTTTGTTGTCCTGTCAATCAGAATATGCTGTTAGCCCTAAAAAAATCGATTTTTGCCATGTTTTTAGGCATAAAATGGCATGTAAGTCAGGCTAGGAATATATATCAACAAACCCCTCTGTAAAAATCTTCTACATATAGTTAGGCATAAGGAAACTCATTTTGAGAAAACAGCCTTGAAAGACAATCAAGCCAATGAGATTCCGTTCTCAGCCTAGACTCGCCTTTGAACTTTCGCGATCGGTTGCTGATACAAAGGAAGTGTCCATATATGGATACGGTCGCGGGAGTGCATGCAAGGTTAGAATGCTAACTTTTGCTGAATTTAGGAGAAATATACAGGCGCGAGTAGACACAATATAATGAAATAAACACCTAAATGTGTAAATCGGACTTTTTTGTTGTAGTAGTGTGATAGAACACATGCTAAGGTAACATATTAGCTCAAAATCTCGAAATTGACCAGTGCATGAAAAAACTATGTTTTCACCTGCCGTGTCTCGCCTTAATGCGCACAGGCAAATAACTTTTAGCTAACCAAAGCCGTATATAGTAAATTTTAGTTTATATGTGTCTGCATAACAGTAGGAGCAGAAACAGAAATACAGGATGCAATAGAGGTGTACAATATGGAAAAGTGTGTGTGTGTGTGTGAGTGAGAGAGAGAGAGCAAGAGATTATGCGTGTGTGTGTGTGTGTGTGTGTGTGTATTTGTGTGTGAGCAAGAGAGTATGTGTGTGTGTTAGAGAGAACAAGAGAGTATGTGTGTGTGTGTGTGTGTGTGTGAACAAGAGAGTATGTGTGTGTGTGTGCGTGTGAGAGAGAGTATGTGTGTGTGTGTGTGTGTGTGTGAACAAGAGAGTATGTGTGTGTGTGTGCGTGTGTGTGTGTGTGAGAGAGAGAGTATGAGTGAGTGAGTGAGTGAGTGAGTGAGTGAGAGCAAGAGAGTGTGTGTGGGTGATGGTGGTGCTGGAGATGAGGAATTAGAGAATGGTACCTGTCTGTTCCTCAAGGAAGGGCTCTGTCTGGAAAAGAGAGGTCACGACATGGGCCTGGGAGCCTCTCAGCTCGTTTGAGGAGGCATCTTCAGAAATACCTGAGGTCAGATGGGCCTTAGGATGGGAGTTCTTTGCAGAAACCAATTATTTCTTCTTTGAAATGAAAAATATGCATTACCTGCACTGTTCAACTCTGTCACAAGGTCAACCTCAGCATTCTCCTCCAGTACAAGTCGAGGAACCTGGGTGGAAAAAAAACCAAGCACTTCACTTAAACCATTATTTCTGTGGTAGCAAGTGGCCTTTTAAACAATGAAGACAAATATCGGGGGTATTATAAATCAGCTGGTGCTGGCCATTCCATGTCAAATGGATGACTCTGAGCAGACAAAGCAATATCATAAAGTACCAATGTTGCCTTCAGGTGCTTAGTGTAAGTCTTAAAGGATAAAAGAACATGAGGAAATAACACAAACAAACACCAGCAGTGACCAAGGCAAAAGCTGAGAGGTCTCCAAGTTGCACAAAGTGCTGTAAAGCAGAATCCATTCAAATATGTTTGTCCTATAGGTAAAAGTAAACTGACTTAGATGCCCTTTGCGCAAGATTTTCTATTCTCTCCCCTAGACCAGCATAATTACTGTTTAAAGATGCAAATTGCCACAGTTTATGCCACTTTTAAACCACCTCCACCTTTAATATCAGAAGAGCTGGAACAGCATAGGGGGAGCGTAATTGTGTGCCTTTCCAGGCACAGCAAACAACTCAAAGTCTGCACAGAATAATCCTTGCAACAATGAGTTTATGTTTTTTCTTACACTATGCAATGTGGCCTTGACTTCCTTGGTTGAATTGTCAAAGGCAACTTGTGTATTCTGTGAAGACAGTCCTGGCCCTGTACCAGAGTCTGTTCACATGAAGCCTTTAGTGATATTTCCCAATCACAGATGTGGTTTCTATGCTGTGATTACAGCTGGCATACCTTTTGTGGCATATTTTCATGGAAGAAAGAAGAGATCTAAGGCCCGGACTACACCATGTCTGCAAGTGAAGCACTCTGTTCGCTGAGGGTAAAAATAGTTTTAGAAGACTGGTCTAATCCATTCCATTAATTACAGTGGAAGTTAATTGTTGCAGCAGACACAACATGAACAGAACGCTTCAGTTACGTGCTTGGTGTAGAGTCCCTATTAGGTGTGAATGAGCACAAGGAAGAAGAAGTCATTAGTGATGGTACCTCATCCTCTGTATCTCGGAACACAATGTCACTGCTCACTGTTCCTTGGAGGACTTTGGTCTGGCTGAGTGTCGGTGAGCCATCAGCAGCACCTGGACTGTTGAAGTCAGGCTGTTGAATGGAAGCTTCATTTCTCTGGGGGGTCTTGAGTAACGGCCGCAAGTTTGAGCCTGCTGATACAGGCTGCCGGAATGGGGTGCCACCCTTCTGTAGTGGGGTGCTCGGAGGGAGAGTCTTGTCAAAGAACTCGGGAGAGAGCGGCGCCCCAAAATGTACCCGCTTCTTCTTGGTAACAGATGAGACCCCAGGCTCATCTACAGTTGGGGAAAAAAACAGAATAGCCCTGACTTCAAATTAATGAGCTGAAAACATGACACCATACTGAAGAAATGATCATGGTTCACAAAGCCGCAAATGTATTTATTTACTAACTTAACAATTCTATGCTCCTCTAGTTAAAAATAAGAGCATTCTACATTTATTAGGGCTTGACAAAATAATTAACTCTATGCACACAGGAGTTTACCTCACTGGGTCACACATAGCATTCTTACCTCTACGGTTTAAGCTTGCTTTAGTTTGTTGAGACAGAACAGGGAATGGCATATGCTGAACCTGTCGATGAAACGTAGTGTCCTGATGTGCAATGCTCTGAAAGTCAAAAACTCGAACCTGTGGGAGAGGAAATTTGATGTTGATATCTTTGTGCATAGTCCCTACTGGACTTAGAGATGAGGCTACTGTACCTTCTCCTGAGGGGCAGAGAATGTGGCCCCTCTAATCTTCCCCTCACATTCCTGTAGTGGACCTCTGTGCACTCGCTTTGAGGGTGGTGGTGTTGCGGGGCTAAGATAGCCTGGTGTGACCCTGTTCTCCTTACCCAGGAGTGAGTCCAGTTTATCTGTAAGAGTTGGGGCTCTCATTAGTTGAGCTGTTAAAAACTACCACTAAGAATATCCACCCATGCAGACATCCTGTCATTGGTGTCTTCTCCCCAAAGAAAATAGGTTTAACCTAAGCGCTAAGAACAACAGTCGTGGGTTCCATATCCAAGAAACACACATACTGATGAGAATGTGCATCATTCAGCTCTGTACAATAAATCATTGCAGACATACAGAGCATGCTAAAGGAAAATGTGCACATTACATAGTAACTACAGCAATCTACCATCTGTATAGTCTTTCTTTAATAAAAATTCCAGTTTACTGAAGCTGAACCCTTAATGGGTGCAAACTTAAGTGTTGAAACTAATTGAATTGATAATGATACTCAATAGAGACCAATTAAGTATTCTTGTGTACATTCCCCAGTAACTGACCAGAATGGGTATTGCCTGCACCGATACACTCCAGCTTCTGATCGCTCTTTCCTGGAGTAATCATCAATTCTAATTTCCCCTCCTCATCAACCTCCTCCATCACAATCTGGAAGGCAGCCATTTTCTGCTTCAGCGTTTGGGTTCTTGGCAGTGACGATTGCAATCGCAGATGCTGTGTAAAGACAAATTACAGAGCTCTGAACAACCATTAACAAAATAAAGCCCAAATTAATGATACTGAAAGCCTCATTCTACCTTCAATACCACAAAGCAAATTCAGCCTTAAGATGTCTAACACACTTAACAAAATATCAAAAACTGTGTACATGGACTAGGCTACATTGTACAAGGACTACACTGCACAAGGTCCTAGGTACAATGCCAAGGCAGCTCATACCTCTGTTGTAGGTGAAGAAGCCTGCATTCTCTGCTTTGCAATGTAGCGGATGAGAGCATTTGTTTCTGGGGACCCCCTGACTCCAATTGTCGACCTCCGCCTGGCCTTCAGCTGTGACACTCTGGATTTGTCTGAGATAAGATTAGTGGAAAGATTATCCCTTAGTTTTTCCACCCAACATATGAAGGCAACAGAAAACTATACCCTTGTTGCTTTGCAGAACAGCAGCAAAAGACAAGACATATGTTTGGGGGCACAGATGTTTACTGAGGAGCATATGACGAGGTACACTGAACAGGGGGGGATCAATAATTTCTTCAGCAACAGCTGTTCACCTTGGAGTTTTGAGGGCACAGAGAAGCTGTTAGTTGTTATTCCAAATTGCAAAGGTGTGGCGTGGGGGAAATCCAGAGGTGCTGTTCTCCCGCCTTGTTCTGGTGAGGTTGGAGATGTTGGGGTGTCCAACAGGGCCATGTTTAGGCAATCCATGTCTGATGTCGAACCAAGACTGGCCATTTAGTTCCTGCCACAGTAGAGCAAGGTTAAGTCAAAACTGTTTCACAATCGAACTGGCGAATAACTAAAGACAGTTTTCAATACAAATATAGAACATTTCAGTTTGAAGGCATCCACAAAGTAACAAACTTCACGACGTTAACGTTACACAGTAACGTATTCAGCTGCAAGCTGGCTAATGTCAGCTAAAGTTAACACCTAGCCTAGGCAAACATGGGCCACAGCAACCTAAGCTACCTAAGCCAAGTCAGCTGTGGCACACATTCATATAACAACCGTACAACCAAGCCTTTCGAGATCTATTTAATACATTGTAGTTATAATGATATCATAGCTATCATGCTATAAAGCTATAATGATATCATAGCTTCTAGGTGACACTGTAAGCTAACACAACAGTAACTTAGCTGCTAACATGACCTGTCGTGAAAGAAACGTTACCTCAACACAACTAATTTAACATACAGCAAGCAAGGGATACGAACATATTACGTTACCTCTATAGTTAATCGTCCCAACCCCCGACTAAAGTATGTTGTTTACCAACAAAGCCAGAACATTGCAATGCATTGAAGGAAGGCACACACCACTACCAAAACGTTACAGGTCTTTGACGAATTCAAATTTCGCTCCTTACTGCAGTCAAGTATTCTTCCGCCCCTAACGAGACGCACCTCATTTGCTGTGTGCTTTTTAGGCGAAATAACCATTATATTTGCAATGTCATAAAACAGATTACATAAGTATCATTATGTCCATTATTCACCTGTTACCGGGGCCTTGAAACATTTATATATTAAAATGATATGCGCCGAGGACTATTTTTTGAACTACTGTACCAAAAACGTTCGCAGCGCCCCTTTGTGGAGCTCATTTGGTATGAATTGACCAATCGAAATCCATAGTAGACGTCACGTGTTAAAACCATTTCCACCTTATTTCCTAGGACTGTAGATGTAAACAAAGGTCATTATTTTGTCCTACATAGATATGAATATAATATAGAAAACTGTCTCGGTTTTATGTGGTTTGTTTTGTTTTAACAATTCTATGCAACGTTTCTTTGCTATATCAGATGCGAAAATAGTCCATGATCCTTTACATCCACTACATCACACTTTTGAAAGACTCCCTTCAGGAAGAATATATAGAGTACCTACATCAAGCAGAAACATTTTTAAGAAATCTTTTATACCATCATCTATTAATTTGTATAATCAATATAATTTATGAGTTTTATGATTAACTGATTAACTTATATTATTTACTGCATTTTATTGACAACTTCTTTTGCACATTTCCATGTTTCTATATGTTGTGTGTGTTTGCATTATGTTGTTATTGTTGTATCTTTGTAGTAGTTTGTATGTAGTCTTTGTTTGTGTCTGCTTTATGTTGTACCTGTTGTGTAGTCTTGCTTGTGTGTGTTACATGTTTGGTGGGGCCAAAGACGAATTTCCACAGTAGTGGACAATAAAGACCTCTAATCTAAATATATTTGCGTCATTGGGTCTTACATTGTCTCACTCCTATCTTGTCTCCTTGATTAACAGATAATATACGATTGGTCTGTGATGCATATTTTATTAAAAGTCTGAATCAGTTCCACAATTTTAAAACACTACAAACAGGTGGTGTATGTAGCCTACATGTTTTCCATTCAAAATAATGAATCATGCATTTTGTGTGCATTTGCAGTTTCCCCCCGTTCATTAACTTTGATTGTAGAATAGCTAATTGCCTTGCAGCTGCATGCGAGAGAGAGAGAGAGAGAGAGAGAGAGAGAGAACGAAGAGACAGCTTTCTCAACATCTTGGTGAGTATGATTGCAGGAAGGTATACAAACAGCGCTATGCTATTCTCTACAGCTGTTTTCAGTATACAGATAGCTCTAGGAGTAGACCAACAGATGGAGAAAAGATAAATGCAAAAGGGCTGTTGTGGGAATGAGGGCTCATTTTAATTCTGGCTGATTGGCAATTTTGCGTTTGTCTACAGCAAAATCAGTCAAAGTGTCCTGTGTGTCTCATCCATATTCATGGACATACAGCCATCCATTTACTTGGTATTTATCCAGCTCTTTCTCTCCCTCTGTCGTGCCAGATGAAGGCGTGGTGGTGATTGGTGACCTATAAAGAGATGATTAGTGTGAATACTGTGGCCCATATGGGTGATGACGGCACACAGTACGTATAGGGACTCAAACACTGCAACACAGGTAGGGGCACATGACAACTTGAAGCATGAAAGCTTGGAAAACGATGAGAGAAAAGAGCTGATGTAAAGTGGCAAAGAGTTGACACACTTGTTTGCGTTGTATTGTGTTTTGTTTTTTTGGAATGTCTGTCACTGTCTGATGCACAGTATTGGGAAGAAACAGAATACATGTAACGGGACAATAACAATGTATTTAATGTGCTAAATATGAGTGACTATTAAATACATCTACAATTTAAATGGGTGGTATTCAGAATACATCCACACTGATCAATTTAAGGGATTACTTTTTAAATCATTAAAACATGTGGGCCAAGGCTTTTTTTTTAACCCAACCATGTGGCCTTTGTATCTCTCAGGTGGCTGATTTCCCTTTCCCTCTCTGTTTATATTGATAGCCTAAATGAAAAACCTCTCAGGGAATGTAGAATGTAAAATGAGTTTTGTTGTAGGCCAATAAGGCCTATATCCAGCCAGCATGTTTTGGCTAGTAGGCGCTGTTTCTTGACAGTGTTCTGCAAAAAAGCATGTAACCCCCCTAGTGCTGTTTAAATACATTTTTAAAAATCGGTGTATACCTTGTTTGGGATGAGGTAGTCTTTTAGCCTATGTGCATACTGCAGACAAAACATCTCTGTTGTAGGTTCTTTGACACAATGACTTTAACAGTGTTTCATAGCACTGGCTATGTCAATCCATCCTTACTATAAAACAGGTCATGGATTGTTGTTGACATTAGCTATGGGTCTTATAGCTTCAAATAGCCTCACATATCCAGTGTTAATAACATATAATACAATGCTGATGTAATCCAAAGTATTCAGAATACTTTGCTCCCTTTCAGTAATTTATCGGAATATGTTACAAAATACATTTTAGGGCATGTATTCTGTTATCTGTAGTGGAATACATTTTAAAAGTAACCTTCCCAACACTGTGATGCAGTGTTACAAATGCGTGCTCATGAGAATTCCATATTGGGCAGCAATTGAATTTTGGGATGCTGTGCGTGTTTCAAGTGCATTGTATTTATATAGAAATACTCCAAGGCAGTCAAAATTGTACATAAGGCTCACGACGTGCATTTATACAACTTCAAGGGTTAACCAATAACCAGACTATAATCAAGACAGACACATAGAGAGTGAAGTGATCTCTACTTTTATTTAATGTTTATATACATATATAAAAAATAGGGAAATATGTACAATGGTAATAAATATTGACATTTTTTACACACAAAATAAGTTACTTAAACATTAAACTTAAAATAAAAAACAGAATATTAAAATGCAACAAAGAAGAATGTACATGAAAACATGACAGAAATAGGAATTATGTTAATAAAAAAAACATCCAAATAAACAAACAGCAAAATTAAAGCACTATGAGAAAAAGGCCTAAAAAAGAGACCTTGTTTGGAACAAAGGAATAATGATTTGGACATATCAGAATCAGAATTAATACACAGTCGTGCATTAGATACAGCAGCAGCCAGAATTCTGTATCTATTAAGTTAGTTTCCAGACAGTCCAACAATAATTTACGATAATCTATCAACAAAGCAGCAGTGTGTTGCTTAAAAGAAACCAACCCAGTTTGTCTCAAAAGAAGAAATGAAAGATAATAGTTTTGCAATAACAACAGAGAAAAGTTTAAGCTTTAGATTTTGGCCCTGAGAGCTCTTTTAGTTTGACTGTGGGGTGCATCGTGTGCACAGGGCTTTCAAGCTGTAAAATATCCAGAAACCCCAAGAAGACAAAGAAACATTCTGAGTCACAAACAATGGATTAGAGCATCACTGTCTCTCACATATGAATTGCTACGTGTAGAAATTGAAGAGTAGAAAATGTACTACGGCATGCTGTGTGTTCTTGAAAGTATATTGATCAGAGGGTTTTATTGAATACATGTGTATTAATTGATATAGCAGAAATCAGATGTGTTTGGTGCAGTGGACGGACTTAAACGTCAGATAAAGTAATGCATAAAATCAGATGCAACCAGGAGTAAGAGTTAGAAAAAAATGCAGTCTACTTTGGCTTAACCAAGGTGAAGAGGCACAGCTAAAGTAAACATGTCATAACAGCACAAAAACTGATTTTTTAATTTTTTTATTTAAGCCACCAGTAACCCTACACTAGAAACTTCACTTGAGATAAAAAATAAAACTTGTCTGTCCAGCTACTGATGAAACAAACATTTCTATTGTAATGGCTATGGTAATGTACAGTACAGAAGACTTGTAGCAGATCATGCAACATGAACCAATAGTGGCCATAAAAGTACCTCTTCACGCATGGTGTCATTTCAATACTCTAAAACCCCCTTCATTTTTTCTCCTCTTTCGGATAATGACCAGACTGTCATCTTGGAGTCGTCCAGTCTCAGATGCACCCTAAAACCACCACTGCAAGGAGAGAGAGAGAGGGGAGAAAGAGAGAGAGAGAATTAGTCTGTGAGAAAATGCCACATCAGTCTGAGTTAAAATCACATACTCTGTCAGGAGGATGATAGGCTGACCTCCTACATTTCTGATTCTAATAGACATTTCCCTCATAGGAGGCTCTAGGGGGGGACTTATGAAGAATGGTACCTGTGTTTCATCAGCAACGCAGCTCTCAATGGGGCATCCAGTCGCCCGTCAGCCTGCCCGCCTGCCCAATCACCTCTCTGGCCGTCCTCTAAGGGCCGTCCGTCTCCTTCCACTGAACACCATCCATCCTACACGCCATTCATCAGGGCAAGGAACACAGGGACACACTGTCCCAGACTATTTCCATTGGATGCTCCAGGGCACATTACATCACCCACCTACATATAATTTGGCATACAAGGGTGGCAAAGGGCTTGTTTACATCATCTTTCATTCTTTTTTTGGCAGTTCTACCCATCTCCTCCATAATTATGCATACAATAATGCACTTGTTGAGACATCCAATGCAGTCATCTTCATATAACATTTCAAACAGGGTTGTCTTACAGCGAGTTCTGTTTTCCTCCCGCTTCATAATGCACAGTGAAAGTGACTCTCACTGGGCGAGATGAAAGCGGGGTCGGAATAAGCGTTCCTTTCACATTCTAATTTGCACTCATTTAACACAGGGGCGATTCCACGGAGCTGCAACTGGTCATCAGCTCTTGTGTCCATTCTTCCGAAGAAAATACAAAATGAACATAGAAATGTTTTAATTTACACCGTCACAATATATTAGTGCTGAAGGGCTGAAAAAACATTCTCAGAGGAAACACAGCATGGGGGGGGGGGGGGGGGGGGGGTGTATTAAATGAGCTTCTGAGAAAAGTCTGAACTTTTGTCCTTCATTTGCATGTCTTTTACTTTTTCCTCACATTGCTCACTCTCTTTTTCCCCCGCTCTCTCTCTCTCTCCTGTGCGGCCCCAGCCAGGCCTGTCCCCGGAGAGGCGCACATGATTGTCGTCTTGCTTAGTCTGAGTTTTCAGTTCATCCTGTATATATCACTCTCTGACTCTCTCTGCTCACCAAAGGCAAAAAAAAAAAAAAAACGTGGCCAGACGGCGGTGAAAGTGCAGCAAGCAAATAATTGAACCTCCTACGGGAAACTTGGCGAGTTTTTCCAATGGTGTCTCTCGCAGTTTGCTTGAGCATTACAGCTCCTGGCCAAGGTCTGTCTGGATGGCTGGCTCAATGTATTCTATTCAGTGTTCACAGTGCCCTCTGAACCTAAACCGGATGTGACATGCTCAAGGTGCAATTTCACAGATTCCCGCTTGCAGTGTCTTTACATACAGAATTTACACAATGTAGAAATTGCACAAAGGATCTTGTAGTCACGGCAAAGGTTGCAATGCGTCGGTTAGAGGGAGCAGGCTTTAATGGAGCTGAAATCTGTCTGTGTGTGCGTGTGTGTTTGTGTGTAGGGCAGACTGAAGCAGGTTTTGGAGCATCGCCCAACGGGGACAGCGCTTTGAAATTTGCCAAGAAAAGTCACGTTGAGCTGAATAAGCAAAGGGGGAGCCAGGGAGAGAGGGTAGGAGGAACGGTCGAGTCTTGATTGTGATTGAGTGAGAGAGCGAGTAAGTGAGTGAGAGAGAAAGAAGTCTCCATCCAGGAGGGAGGTAGGTCACTTTGCTGGGCCAGTCCGTCCACTGCCTTGCTCCGACGAGAAGCCCCGCCCGCACCTACACGGAGGATTCCTCCGGGTTGGCGTCGGGCAGGACGCTCCTCTGCTGGAGGGTTCGGCGCAGCTCCTCCCTGAAGGGGCTGGAGTAGTCGTTCCCACTGCCGCTTAGAGCTCCCCCACCTCCGGTGGTGAGGCCTCCCCCACTGCTCCTCTCCTCCCCGGCCGTGCTCAGGTTGAGTCGGATGTAGCCGTTGGCGCCCGAGTTGCGGATACTGGTCAGGCTCAGGCGGCTGGGAGAGTGGATGGGCTGTCCCGGGATGGCGCTGGGCGACGAGGAGCTTGCCGCGGGGCACAACGCGTGCCCGGGCACGATTTTCAGCGAGCCGTCCGAGTAGTAGTAGTTGGCGCCCGTCTCCCAGAAGCGGTCCTCGTCGTTGGGCATCTTGCTGGGCACGAACGTGGGCGGCTCCTTGGGGAGGGTGATGGGGTACACCAGCGTGCTCTCCAGCGGTTTCATCTCGGCACCCTTGCCCAAGGCCAGCTTCAGCCGGCGCCGCAGATAGAGGGAGACGATGAGCAGGAGCAGACAGGCCACCCCCAGGGTGATCACCAGCACCCAGAAGAGCCCCATGCTGCCGTCTGGAGCCCGGGACTCCATGACGATCGGGGCGCTGGCCACCACCGCCACCTGGTAGCGCTCCGTCTGGAACTTGACGCCCTGCTCCTCCGAGTAGCACACGTAGCGGCCCGCCTGGGGGGCGCCGGCCTCGGGCACCACCAGGGCCCTCAGGGCTCGGTCGAACCGGGGCCCCGAGCTGGCCTCGTTGCCCAGGTCCAGCTCCTTGTCGTTCAGGGACCAGGAGGGCTGGGCCAGGTTGGACACGAGGTGGCAGGGGAGCACCAGGTCAGACCCGACAACCACAGTCACGTTCTTCAGCCTGGAGTGCTCTGCAAGTGGGGATGGAGGGGGAATAGGCTTAGTATTCTCTCTTGCAATCATCATTTCCAGAGTTAATATTTAATTCATATTCCAAGAGGATGCTCAGTGCATACTCAGTGTTAATATTCAATTCATATTCAATGCTAATGTTCAATTCATATGCAGCGTTAATATTCAGGCTCACGGCTCTCATTGGCGAAAAATGGTAAACACACGCAGTGCTTCACATGTGCCACCAGGGGGCACACTTACCTGGGCTGGGGATGGAGACAGGCTTCTGGATCTTGGACTTGCCTTTGAATCTATCCAGCATGAGATCCTGTGTCAGCGTGGAGGTCGACCTGTCAGGAAGAATGAGAGAGTGCCGGGCATTAGGAACACGCCTGCGATCAGCCTGCCACTCAATGATTAAAGGTGCACTGGCCCGATACGGAGTGCCGGGAGAGAGCTCGAGTCTGGCGCCAGCGATGGAGATGGAGCTGAGGAGCTGGCGAACTCACCCGCCGTGGAGGTCGAAGCGGATGCAGGCCCGTCCCTCGCTGTCCCAGGCGCAGTACGGGTCCCTGGACAGGAGGCAGTCTGGCTGCGAGTGGTAACGGCTGCAATTGGCCAAGGGCAGCTGGAGAACCGCGGAGCTCGAGCCAATGTACAAATACTTCTGTGGGGGGAGAGAGGGAAGATATGGTGAGAAGGACGGATGAGGTCAGGAGGGAAGAAGGGGGGGGGGGGAGAGAGAGAGATGGGAATAAGGGAGCAAAGTCGTGGAGACGAGATAGAAATAAAGAATGAGAGTGAGGGACAGGCCAGAAAGCAGGAATTAGAGGAATTAGGCAAGTGGGGAGGAATTTAGTCGGGGTTAGAAAGAGCGGAACAGGAGACACACACACACACACAGATACACACACACACACACAGATACACACATGCATACACACACACACACACAGATGCAGACATACTGTACACACGCACGCATACACAAACACATAGACACACACACACACACACACACACAGTGACAGAGCAAGACAGGCAGAGATAATGGGATCATCATTTTCAATTACACTGACATTTTGTTTTGCTATTCTCTGTTCTGCTTTGGGGCAAAGCTTGTTAACAGCACGCCGTGGCACCAAAAAGCCCCTATTTAATTCACTGAGAGATCAAAATGAGATCAGCCAGACCAGACCAAAGCGGAACGGTCTGGCTGGCCGGTCAGAGTCAGTGGTGATTTGTGATTAGCTTGTGTTACCTTGGTGTGGGATATGGTCAAGCTGTCCACGGGTTGCGGGGTATCAAACAGCTGGATCTCCTCAATCACGTGGGCCTCAGTGCCCAGGATTACCACTCTTTGAAGCCATCCCTCCGCTGGGAGAAGGGATGAGAGGAGAGGAGAGAAGAGAGGGATGGGGGATGAGAGGAGAGAAGAGAGGAATGGGGGATGAGGAGCAGAGGGGAAAGGACAGGGTGTGGACAACAGAAGAGAGAAAAAAAATGGATAAGAAGGTTGAGGGAGAAAGTCGATTAAAAAAAGAAAAAGACAGAGAGAATGGGAGGGAGAGAGAGAAAAAAGGAGAGGTTTATGTTAACTGTGGTTAAGTTTTATAGCACTGTGCTGCTTTCTCAGATATGCATTTTGGAGCAATGGCGGGTTAGCAGACATTGTTTAGCAGCGCGCGGTGGAATCGGAGGCATGCTAGTTTGACCTTTTGTGCTGTGCCGTGTGTTTGTTCTGCCCGCCGGCCTCTCGGCGGACGGCCTGTCATTGATAATGTGAGTGGCTGACCCCACGCACCGCGGGGAGATGCTACAGAGGAGCGCCAAGGACTGCAGGGGACCGTCTCTGCCTCGCCAAACGCATCACGCAACTCTGCCCCCATCTATTCTCCCTCTCCTTCTCTCTCTCCTCCTCTCTCTCTATCATTCTACCTCCCTTCTTTCTTCCTCGCCCGCTCTATCTTTTACTTTTGTGGTCCTCATCTTTCTTTCTATATTGCTGTCAATATAAATGGCTTTCTATAACTTTCTCCCTCTCTCCTTATCCTTCATTCATTCCCTATGTCTAGCACTCTCTCTCTCTCTCTCTCTCTTTCTTTCTTTCTCTCCTCTCCCTGCACCCTGTCTCATTTCATGTCTGGGTGTCTGCTCTCTGCTGCCATAATCTCTGAGTACACACACACACACACACACACACACACACACACACACACACACACACACACACACATACATACAAGTGAGCCGCCGCAGAGCCCTCCCTCGCTCCGCATCGGCTGCCAGCCACTCTCTTAATAGCTAATCAAGCCCGGAGC
Organism: Alosa sapidissima; assembly: GCF_018492685.1. Classification (NCBI taxonomy): domain Eukaryota; kingdom Metazoa; phylum Chordata; class Actinopteri; order Clupeiformes; family Clupeidae; genus Alosa; species Alosa sapidissima. Next base: position 16,364,178 of record NC_055964.1, read on the forward strand.
TCTGTTTTGGCAGCGCCGGTCCTGCCATGAAGGGAACAGGGATGCCGGTTGGGCCTGTGCTCTGAAGCACGTCGGGTCGGTCGGTGGGGAAGTGTGCTAGGTTCGCCAGCAGTGTTGGCGTCACCAATAGTCAGGCCTTTCACGGTGTGTGTGTGTGTGTGTGTGTGTGTGTGTGTGTGTGTGTGTGTCTGTCTGTGGGGGGTTGGCAGTCTTCCTGAGGAGCACTAAGAAGAATGTTTAACGAAGCAGGAGATTATTACGGGTGTGAGGTGGAGAGAGACGCATTACGCATTGATGCGGGAGCGCGGGAGATGAGAGGAGACGAGTGTGGGAACCTGAACTTTAGCTGAGGTGCGGGGAGTGTTTGCAACTATTTGTGACCCTGCAAGGCGAAACCAGCTGTTTTGGTTAAAATTTACAATTTACAATAAGTTATTGTACTCACACGAACGGCCATAAACTAAGCTTTCCAACGATATGTATATCGAGGGTATTGCAAAAAGTATCGCTAAGATAACCGCATCCAAAGTTGGCATGGTTCTCCTGTCACGATACGCCAGAAGAGGAGAAAATCACCTTTTTAAGTAAATTGTCACGTGCGATAGTATGAGGGCACAGCTATGATTAGCCTTACGGTAGCGTGACTTTGAAGCGGATGACTGACTATGCAGTTTCAACCATAGTTTCAACCGTGCAATGAGTCTTTTTCTGCCCCCTAGTTAATACCTGGGACGGTCATAAGGTGTCACTATAGAATATAATTAATGTCAAAACGTATGTTAATTAAGTAACAGTCAAAACGAATGTTTATCCGTGAAATTTGTTCACAATATGAAAGTGTAGACTATATACTGTCGAATTATGCGAAAACTTGAAATTCAACATTTTAACCTGTACGTTTGTTTATCATGGATTTTCTCAAAATAGCACCGTGCGCAAAACGACTGGTTGCACCTTGCAGGGTCACATTTGTGCTTGTTGAAGTTAATGTTAAAGTTGACTGGTATTTAGCTGCTCCATCATGGCCACACCCGCTGCTCCACTACTTGTGTCATGTGCACTGATGTAGGCAGGATGTGTATGTGTGTGTATGCGATGCCACATATCGAATCTTCACTTCCACCCACCCTGACCTGGACCACCATTTTGCTTACAGAGCCACCAGGTCAACAGAGAACACCTTAAACACAGCTGCTCTCCACACTGCTCTAACTCACCTGGAGCACTAGGGGATGAACACATGAAGACACTGTTGATGGACTTCCAATAAAACCAAGCTCAGACCACCGGAGGGACCTATCACTCCCCCACCCTGGCACTAAAGCTCCACAGGCCTCAATGTTGAGTCCATACCTCTACTCCCTCTACACCTATGACTGCACACCAACCCACAGCACCAATACATTCATCAAGTTCACACATGACACAATGGGGAAGAGTCTATGCCTATGGGGACTCTATGGTCTACCGACAGAATGGTGCTCCATCAATAAGCTCACACCCGTCAACTCCTGGGGCTGATCATCTGCTTCAGGAGACTGAGAGAGAGAGGCTGCTCCTCTACACATCAGAGGAGACAAAGTGGAGAGAGTGACTACTAGCCTTGGTTGGCATTCACATCTCCCAGGAGCTCACATGGTCTGCTAACAAAAGGCTCAGAAGCAGCTTTATTTCTTAAGGAGACTGACAAAAGCCAACCTGTCCAAGCAGCTGTTGGTGTTCACCTCATCGCCTGCTTACCTGAATGTCATCTTTGGCATGGTATGGCAGTGGCGCTGTGGCGGACAAGAAGGCTTTTCATCAGAGAGTCATCAAAGAACTCTCTTTCTCTCTCAAAGAAAGGACCACCAACCATCAGAGGACCACCCACAGCCTCCTTCACTAGCAGATATACAAAACCCAACGCCCACGCCAGGCCACAAACCAAGGACTCTTCTCACCAAGGCTTCACTCTGCTGCCTGATGCAAGGCACTAAAGGTCTATCAAAGCCTGCACTTTCACACCACTGTAAAAGCTCCTTCCAAAATAATGGAACTGAAAACAATCATTCACAGCATCTAAGTAGCTTATTTCACGTCAATCACTCCCTTTCACCGCATGGCATTTGATTGAATAGACTGTCCGAATGGAAAATGCTATACAATTTATGAACTTTTTCATATTTCATTCTTTAGTATGTATGCATGAGTGTAGTCTATGTGTTGAATCTGTTTGGAGATTCTGCTGCTGTATTGTATATTGTATCGACCATAAAGGCATTCTTTTCTATCTTATTCTACTGAGAAGCGACAGGGTGGATCTAATGTGTAGATTGTATATGTCTGTATCTGTATGCGTGCACATAATGTGCATGTGTGTGTCAATGCGTGTCAATGCACATACATGTAAGCAAGCATGAATATTTCATAGTGCCCTCGCCCTGTGGCTTACCCGTGCCGATGAAGAGCACGTTGTACTGGCGCTGGTCCAGTGAGCTGACCCGGTCCACGGCCAGCCGGGTGAAGTTGACCCCCTTGGTGATCAGCAGGGGCTGCGCCTCCACAGCATCCTCCATCAGCGGGTGGCTCTTGGCAAAGTTGAGGGTGGTGTCTGGGAGCTGCAGGGTGCTGTTGTAGTTGTTCTCGCGGTGCCAGTTGGTGATGCACTGTGTACACACACACACGCCAATGCACGCCGCGGAGGCCGTGAAGAGGAAGCGAGGGAATAAGAGAAAAAGAGGGAAAGAGAGAAAAGGAGCAAAGAATGAGACACGTGTAGCGCCGTGTCGGAGGCTTTCTGTCACCAAACCCTACTGCTGAGTCTCATTCATGAAATATGAGGGGAGCAAATTTGCGTTTGAAGCGTTTGCAAACTGTAAACTGGAAAATTATGTCGGCATTCATCCATATTTCAGTAGCTCTTTTCCTTGGTACATTTCTAAAAGGCTGCCTATGAGTATGTTGAAGAACAACTAAACATTGCTTTCCATCATTGCTAATAACATTTCTAATTCATACTTAGCAATTTTGGCAACATCTCTAAACTTTGGATTGGGCTGATTACAGCTGATAAATGATTTATTCCAAAACCCTCAATGCATTTCAAAGAGACATTTAACTGTCTCCATCACCAAAGGTAGTATGCTAATCGATTCTACTGGTGTAAGATGTGGCTTTGGCTTAGTTCCATTTCTGTTCTGTGAAATGTTTCTCGGCATTCAGTTTCATCTTAATCTTTAAAATCTTCTGAATACCCAATGCCAAATAAAGGTCATTAAAGGCACATAGAGGTGGGTTACCAAGAAAACCTCGCTGAATTGTATACCAGACTGTTGCCAGTGGCAACCACCTTCCATTACACTGCAAACCTATGGAGCATTAATGGGCTACAGCTGAGATCTCTACAGTGTAAGGTTAAGTTACCGTGGTGATAAAAATCTTTCAGAATGAATATTCTTTGTATAATTGCTGATTTGTTTAGTAGGAATCTGTGAAATGAGTGGGGATTAGGTAGAGCCGTTCATTATTACTATTATTGCAAAGTAAATTTCTCCAGGGCGATACAGGATCCCGAGGGGGGTCCTTGTCATTCTGTTTGATTTACCTAACAATATTGACTGGTGGGCTATGCTAGCCTTTTCTACAGCCATTTCTACAGTCAGTTTCTGATTGTCTTGAATGTGCACCCTACAAAAGATAAAGTTCATCAACACACTCAAGGTGTTTGCCGCCAAATTGGATTTACCATATCATTGATTAAATCCATTTTTAGCAACTATTAGTGAAAGTGAAATACTATAATGTGTTTCTGTAATTCTTGTGTGTTTTTCTGTGTGTGTGTGTGTGTATGAGTGGTGTGTGTGTGTGCGTGTGTGTGTGCGTGTGTGTGTGTGTGTGTGTGTGTGCGTGTGTGTGTGTGTGTGCGTGTGTGTGTGTGTGTGTGTGTGTGTGTGAGTGTGAGTGCTTGTGTATCTCTGTGGACTCACCGCTCCTGGTCGGGGGCTGGGCACGGCGCCCCGGTAGCGCGTCCAGCGCCCAGAGCCCTGCTGGATTTCCTTATAAGGCCCGTTAAACACTCTCCTCATGTCCTCAATCTGGTACTGACACACAGCCGACACGTCCACATCGCCCCTGAGAGCCGGAGAAAAGAGAGAGAGAGAGAGAGAGAGAGAGAGAGAGAGAGAGAGAGGGAGGGAGAGAGAGAGGGAGGAAGAGTGTGAGCGAGGTATGGGCAACGAAAGAGAGAGTCTTGGGGTTTGTAATTAGATTTTCATGATTTCATTGGCATTCATTGTTTGAATTGCTATTAATTAGATTTTATGGTGGCACTGTCACCGTTGCGCTTTCAAGCCTGAGGCGAAACGATCATTTCCGAGCTATTCATCATAACAGAACTGGACATGTAGACACTGGCAGAGAGACAGAGAGAGAGAGAGAGAGAGACAGAAAGAAAGAAGGATGGCAAAAGAGAGAGAGACGGAAAAATTGCCTTTGAGGTGCTTTAATACCCAGCGATGCCACTTGCTCTGTTGCATTCATCATCCGACTGCTTCCCTCTCTGATCATAATCGTGGCGGAACACTTGTGCCCAGCAGGAGAGCACGCCGCGACACTGGCCCTGCCACCTGTGCTATAAAAGATGAGGATGCCCTTATCGGGGGTGACTCGGTGGCGTATCGCTCTATCTCGCACTCGGCGCGCTGGCGGAGAGCTGCGCTGACTCACTGGTGCCAGGTGCCCTGTCTGCCCGAATGTATTTCAACAAAGGCATGTTTGCCCAGATAGACGGCCGCAGGCCCAGGAGCGGGCATCACTCTCGCAGTGACAGCGGCGGCGTGACGGCTCAGGTGGGTAACGATTGTGGTCGCTTCCTTTGGGGATGCCATATGTTTGATCAACATTAAAGGAGCGAAACGTTTGCAAAGTCGAAGTGCCTTTTGGGTGTGTTTTTTTTTTTAGTTGGGCATCTGGATTTGCTAAAAGCATGAGATAGAGATAATCGATGGTATCAGATGGACCTCACCTACTGGGAGATGGATGGCCAAAATGGAATGGAAAAACACACACGCACGCACGCACACACACACACACACACACACACACACACACACACACACACACACACACACACACACACACACACACACACACACACACACACACACACACAAACACAGCAGGACTGTGAGTCTGTGACCCTGGGAGTTTCTAATTTGGAACACCATGACCTCTGCTGTGGTGTGGTTACACAGTTCCCCAGTGGCTGCTGCAGGCTGCTGCCGGTCTCATGTGAATGCAGACTCACCACTGGGCGTGGAAGAGGCCGAAGAAGCTGGTGCCCCGCCAGTCCACTCCCGGCAGGGTGAAGACGGCCCGCAGCTTGTTGAACGTGACGTGGCGGTCACGGAGCGAGCACACCAGGTTAGCCTTCTGGAAGGTGGTCCACTTCTTCTGCAGGGTCAGAGTGCCCCCCATATCTCCCTAATGGCAACAACAAGAATATCATAATCATCATCATCACATAATGGCAACCATTAAGACTGGATGGACAAAATGTACACAGCTATAGATATATATATCTGTATGTACTGCACATACATAGATATACTGACTGTCAGTATATATATATCTATGCTGCACATACATGTGTGTGTGTGTGTGTGTGTGTGTGTGTGTGTGTGTGTGTGTGTGTGTGTGTGTGTGTGTGTGTGTGTGTGTGCATGTATATGTGTATATGTCAGTGTGTTTATGTGTGAAGGGTGTCTTTATCTCTGGGTGTACCTTCATGTATGATTTTAGGGGTCTCTGTGGAGCTATTCATGGGTTTTATGTATATGTGTATGTGAGCTGATACTTGTTTATGACCCTATTTATGTCTCTGTTACTCTATGTTTAAATGTACAGCAAGCCTCTTTCTATGTCTGGGTGGGTTTATGGGTAAGGGTACAATTACATATTTTCTGATGACTATGTCTCTCTCTCTCTCTGTTTGTGTGTGTGTGTGTGTGCACGTGTATGTCTTGTACATACTTTGCAGATGCGGGCCACTCGGGCTACAGTGAGCTCTGGATCGCAGTCCAGGTCGACGGCACGCTCGCTGAAGAAGAAGTAGATCTTATCATCGTCACCCTCGCTGCTGCTCCGACTCTCCCTCACCACCGCTGAGCCCACAAACTCTGGCTCTGCAAGGACACACAGTGTTAATATGTACACACACACACACACAAATGTGTATACACATACACACACTAACTCGCAAAAACATGTGCACAAACATTCAAACACTGAGCTACTGGTTTAGATTAAGACTGTGTGCCCTTGAATATTTCAGAGAATCAATACACTGGAGGACAGATTAGTATACTCACCACCAAGCCATGTAGGTTCACTTTTCATGCTGTAGTGCTGCTGGCCCAGGTTACGCAGAATCACTGGTTCAGTGCCCAGGAAATTGTTGAAGGTGGCAGAGTACAGTTCTTTATCTGAAATAACACACTGCGGATTACAACTATGACCATTACTGGGTAAACCATTTAGGCTATTAAAGCCATCGATACATGACTATATCTATTTACGTGCTTGTAACTGAACTCACCAATGATGAGACCGGTGTAGCTCTTAGCAGGGTCATATGGACACTTTCCCTTGCCATCCTCCAGGGCGGCAGTGTTGAGACTGAAGTGGTCAATGTTCTGCACAGGGGGAAGGAGAGGGTGGACACAGAACACAGGTGGTCAAGACAGGACCGTTTTGGCCACGGGTAGCGGCGTCTGGCTGTGACAGCCACAGCTGCAGCCTCCAGGGGCAACATACACACACACACACACACACACACACACACACACACACATTACAACTTGCCATACGCCTTAGCTGATCACAATCACCCCGTTTCTAGCACATACACTTCACCCTGCCCAGTGGCCCGTGGGGGGGAGAGCACGGAGGTCAGATTGACACAGGGAAAAAAAATACTGGACCTAATCAAAGCCTCCGCTCATCCCTGGGTGGCTAAACACAAACATTGGACTTTCTGAAGGGTGAGGCACTCACAATGAAAGCACACTTGGGCTGGAAGGCGTAGGTGCCGCAGGTGTAGAGATGTGTGTGATCGTAGCTCTGCAGGAGTCGGATGTAGTTGAAGCACTCCGTCTGCAAATGGGAGAAATAGAAATAGAAAGAGAGAGAGGGAGTGGTGGGGGGGGGGGGAGGGGAATTAGGACACAAATGCAAGAAGAAACTACAGAGAAAATAGCTGAAGGGATTTCACCCCAAACTGTGCCTACCTGGTTGTTTTTTCCCTTCGAAGCGCACTCTTTCTTCTTGTCCTGAGGGGCTGGCCACTCAATCTGCACACAAGAGATAGAGTGAGATAGAGAGACCAGAGCGAGAGAGAGAGAGAAAGAGGGAGAGAGAAAGAGAAAAAAGAAAAACCATGAAAAAGGGATAAGTGACTATAAGCTGCACAGACTGGTTTACAACACCCCCCTCACTTTAAAGTGCTCCTTTATGTGCCTTTTGTGTTCTTTCCCAAAGGAGAAATACTGACTGTTCTGTGTAGCTTGCGGCTGATATTAACGGTTTTGTCAGCTAGCAGTTACTTTTACCAACGCTACTTTAGATTTACACAGTAAAAGCTGCAGTTAGCAACTAACCCTGAATCAGCTCTGGCACAGCTCCGGCTGAGTCATGGCTGAGTCATGGCAGACCAGCGTCAGACCTGGCCCTGTGTACTGTTCTCTAGGTATTTTAACAGTAATTGTGCTCAATGGGAATTGCGCTGGTGGTATTAGCACAGCTAGCTCCAAGCTCTGGCAGTTCATCTGTCAGCTTGGCGCTGAATAATTCTTTTTTTTACCTGAGGCCTCAGTT